>NC_060951.1:35690654-35698400 GCF_022045245.1 Lucilia cuprina | reverse complement strand
TAAAGTTATAAAGTTATAAAGTTATAAAGTTATAAAGTTATAAAGTTATAAAGTTATAAAGTTATCAAGTTATCAAGTTATCAAGTTATCAAGTTATCAAGTTATCAAATTATCAAGTTATCAAGTTATCAAGTTATCAAGTTATCAAGTTATCAAGTTATCAAGTTATCAAGTTATCAAATTATCAAATTATCAAGTTATCAAGTTATCAAGTTATAAAGTTATCAAGTAGTCATGTAATCAAGTTACCAAAATATCAAGCTACCAAGTTATCAAGTTATCTAGTTATCAAGCTATCGAGTTATCAAGTTGTTAAATTATAGGTTTTGCCATTTCCTTTGTATGTTCCCTACCAACTAGAGACATCCTCCCTAATTATTATCTGTACCTTACAATTACAATTTGTCCGTTAGCGAAAAGCGACATACTATTCGACACATTTGCAAAAACAATCCAGTTCATTTTTACGTTCATCTGAATAACTTTAAACAAACCATCGAAGATGTTTAAAAACGTAACACATCAACTTCGTACCTTTTTAGACAAAAGTCGCTTTACATAAAAGTACCTTTATTTACCTAAATTGGTACTATTTATATTGTTTTATCCTTGCTGGTACTTAAGTGTGGACAACTAAATGTTATATTTCATAAATTTACACATGTTTTAACTACATATGTAGTTGTAGTACTAATTTATAAAAATAAACATACATAGTTCCTAATACTTGTTGTTTTTTCTAAATATTTTTCCTCTTCGTCGTTCATTCGTAATGAAGATGAATCCAATGTGAAGAGGGGGGAAATAACATGAATGGAGTATGTTGTACATTGAAATGTAATTAGAGAAATTAGAGTAAAATAAATTTTCTTCTATACTAACACAGAGTAGCTAAGTAAATACACAAGATACCAACATACAGTCATAGAAATGAACATGAAGAATCTACAATATTTGTAGAGAAATTAAGGCCGGTACTACAACTGGTAAATGTACTGTATTATAGAGTAGTTTAAACATACAACAGATATACTGACATACTATACCTTTTTAAAATTCCTATAAAATATTAAAAAAATCTCCTTTATATAAAGAAAATGCCCTCAATAGAAAACTAAAGATTCCAAATTTTGCACTATTAAAGTATTATTTTTTTTGTAATCCCTAAAATCCCACTTTAACCTTAGTTTTGTATAGCTTAGCAACCCTATCATCACATAGAACAAGATATGTTTTATAAATTTTCTAAATGTGCTTAATAAAGTGGACTAAAAATATTTAAGTACAAACACGACGTATGAGTGATATGAATAGAATTAAATAGAAAATTTTCGCTTTTCTTTATACTTATATAATTACATATAGAAATTGCAGTTTTCTTTTTTTCCAAAATAAATTCTTTCTCTTTTCAGGGTCAATTTTAATGCTTTTTGTATTTTGTTGTTATTTATTTAAAAGTGTACAATAAAATACTTAGTTCATAATATTGCTTTAGTTTTTGAACTCAAATATGTATTTAGTTTTAATTTAAGTTAATTATCTAAAGTTTTTCAAGTTTTATTTTAATTTGAAAAATGGTAAACAGTAATTGTTCATGGACATTAGAAAAGATTAAAAGTTAAATAGTTATACTTTTAACAAATACTTTTTTATTTAAATGTATTTAATACTAAGATGGATTGTTTACTAATTTAATAGTAATAATATAACAGGATTATATGTACGAACATACACACATATAATGCTTTAGGTGTATAATGTGCAATGTATTAATAACCTTTATAACAAATTTTTGATTAATTATTGAATAGAACTTAATCGATTATAGACAAGTCGACTAAATCAGGCGATTCTAGTTAGATCGATGAAAATTGTAGTGTTTGTATTGAATTTGTTATAATTAGTCTGAGTCGATTTGGTGCGACTAGCCAATATGGCTAGTATAAGAAGATTCAAGTTAGATCAACTAGAATTGAACTGATTCTAGCCAATTTGACTACAATTAGATTAAATCGATTTTGGTAACTCTAACCTTTTGGGAACAATTTAAATAGATTTAGATCGTCTGGCGACTAACTAACTAACAAACTAACTAACTAACTAACTAACTAACTAACTAACTAACTAACTAACTAACTAACTAACTAACAAACTTACTAACTAACTAGCAAACTTACTAACTTACTAACTAACTAACTAACTAACTAACTAACTAACAAACTTACTAACTAACTACCTAACTAACTAACTAACTAACTAACTAACTAAATAACTAAATAAATAACTAACTAACTAACCAACTAACTACCTAACTAACTAACTAACTAACTAACTAACTAACTAACTAACTAACTAACTAACTAACTAACTAACTAACTAACTAACTAACTAACTAAATAACTAACTAATTAACTAACTAACTAACTAAATAACTAACTAACTAACTAACTAACTAACTAACTAACTAACTAAATAACTAAATAAATAACTAACTAACTAACTAACTAACTAACTAAATAACTAACTAATTAACTAACTAACTAAATAACTAACTAACTAACTAACTAACTAACTAACCAACTAACTAACTAACTAACCAACTAACTAACTATCTAACTAATGTACTACATCATATCCGAAGATATATATCTATGCCACTATGGGGTCTCTTGTTATTGAATGTACTATAAAGTTCAGAGACTCCTTTTGCTGGACGTTATTCCTTAGAATTTTCCAACCAGTGTTGGTGAGAAATATTATTTCCGGAAAAACATCACTTCCAAGATACTTGAACCTAACAGTGACAAAACAAATTGTTCCAGAGTTTCACTGTAATCTCTACATGCTCTACATTCGTCTAAAATCGCACTTCCAATTTTCATTAGATGTATTCGTAATTCTTTGTGTCTTTTCAGTATTCGTACTATCATACTAACCTTAGATTACTCCTTTATAGGATATTTCTCCACATGCTCTACAATCCTCATGTATAATTTTGTTTAGATGTATTCATAATCCTGTATGTCTACTCAGAACACGTACCATCATACTAATCATCATAGAGAAGATTTATCGTCTTACTCTTATAGATTTTTTATGGTTCCACCCACCAAGTAGTCTTATGACATTCTTTTACCAATATTTTTAAATCATCTTTAGTCGCGTTGAATGGTTTGGCGTTCGTCACGTTAACAACCTCGAGCTCCCTTCCTGTTAAAGCTTTTACATTTACCCCTTCGTTGCCGACTACTCCCGAGTGGTCTTGTATAAATATAATGTAAACCTTACCTTACAATCCAATATGGCCTAAGATTTAATTCTATTACCTGATATTGTCCTAATTGCCTTCTAGCTCTTTGTAAACCTGTGGGCACAATATTTCTTTTTAATCTAATTTCGTTATTATTCCGTTATTGCTCGGACTTCTGCCTGTAAATTTATATTATGATTAGCTAAACGGTAGTTTATTTCTCTTTCTGAGTCCAAGGCCCATATTGTTCCCATTTTGACCTTAGTTAATGTACTAGGTACATACCCAGCTGGCATTTTTTTTTTCAATTTTTGATCACATTCGTGTAATTTATGACTCTTCCGCACGATTAAAATGATCATAAATGCTATCATTTTCTGGTCATATATGATAAATTTGGCAGGAGAAAATAGTACCCTACCTGCAACTCTTCTAAACGAGTCGTTTGCGAGCCCCACATCTGATCAGTTCTGACTAATTTTTTAATCTTTTTAGAGTTATTTTGGAATCATATTATAGTTTTTTTGAGTCTATTCTGAGTGATTTGTATGTTTGTTACAGACAAATACAATACAACAGAAAATAGTTTTTGATCTTCCGAAAGCGCGAAATATAACTACAATATATATTGGGAGACATCGTCCGTAGAAGATGTCTCCCTTGACTAAAGCAAATTTTTTTCAATTTCTTTGACAAATAATCGACTTTATAAATATAACATTAATTGAAATAATTATACATTTAATTTTAGGCCACACAAAATTATTTGTCAACTCTTCTAAAAGAGTCTTTTCTGAGCCCCTTCGATTTTTAATCGTTTTCGAGTCTTTTTTAAGTGTAAGTGTTGCTGTTCCATTGCAATCAAAAACAATTACATAAGAAATCATTTCAGATCTTCCAACTGCTTGAAATATGATCATAAAATAAGTTTTTTTCAAAACCATCATATATTAAACACCAGGATGATCAATTTATGATTGCTATACATTTTGTTATTGTTTTTTTTTTTTTTTTTTTTTTTTTTTAACAGTTTCAATCATATATCGGGATCATTTTCGAATAAATTTTTAAGCGCTTAACTTATTAATCACTTTTAGGTCATCAAAAGGAGTCAAAAAATACTCAGTTTACTGATTAATCATCCAACAATCTTTCAAATGTTAGAAAACGCACACGGCGCCTACTACGTAAAAATAAGTACTAGTAATGTAATGTAGTCGGTATGTAGTAGTCATTCTAAGTGAATGTCCTCATTTACTATATTATAGTTACTTGTAAGTTATTACAAGACTCCTAATGCAGGCGGTATGTAGTAGTCATAAAAAAGTACATTCTTGAGTCAGTACAATAATTACCATGTTTTTGCTGATTCTAAATACTGTTTCCTTTTAACTAATGTTATCGATATTGCTTTTTATAATCCACAAAACTGTTAGTATTCTAAACATATTGAAAGGGTAATATGTTTCAAAGCTTTTTACCACAGTTCTTATAGCTTTAAGGGGAACAGCAAACCCTTAAAATGACATAATGAAAACAAACTTTGTCATTAAATAAAAGAACTTCATTATCGTAGAAAATATGTACTATAAAAGAATTTTTGCCAAATTAACAGTTTGAACAGTTTGAAAGCAATTGGAGGAATTTATTGCAGCTGAATATAGTTGCTATAATATTTATGGGTAAAATCATTATAGCAAATCTATTACAATTATTTATTATAAATATTCTAAGATATTAACTTCCTTATTGTGTATGTATTATGTAAAGTTTAGAATATTTTCGATTATGTGAAAAGCTTTTTGGTCGCTTTTGTTGGCATCGATTTAGATTCCATAGGGCTATAGGCCATAACATTTTACAAAACTAAAGTAGCACTATAGTCTACTATATATATATACACCACTATTGCTAATCATTATTTCATGTGAAATATGTTCCCTTTTCACTTTTTTCGTTCACGAACGTTCGTGAAAGTAAATTCCCCTTTTTTGAAATTTGTTGATAGAATTTTGTAAACATTAAACAGCTGTTCCATACAAAATCAACTATTGTGAACGAATTATTCACAACAAGTTCACGATTACAATTTTCCCTTCAAAGGCCTAGCCTACTAGGGTTCTATAGTTGAAACGAAAAGGCGACTTTTCGACTTTTTCCATTTTATGAATATTCGATTTTTCGACTTTTTTCATATAATTAAAGTCAAAACTTTTAGACTTTTAGTATTTTATAAATAGTCGACTTTTTCCGACATTTTTTGACTTTTTTCAACTTTTTGATTTTTTTTTTTTTTGACTTTTTGACTATTTTCTGATTCTTTCGATTCGCCTGTTCTAAAATTTTTTGATGAAATTTTGTAGTTTTCGACTTTTATTTACAAAGTAGGCTTTTCGACTTTTTTCATAGACGATAGTTGAGTTATCGACTTTTTTTCAACAAAATGATCGACTTCGACTTTTTTCGACCAAAAGTCGATTGTTCGATTAATCTAAAGTCCATTTATAGAACCCTATAGCCTATAGTCCAGTCTTTAGCATGTTCTGGTCTAGATTCTAGTCTCAGGTCTAGTCTATTTTACTTTGCCTTAACTAAATAATTGAAAACACAAGAGTTTAAATTTTAAAATATATTAAAAAATTTTAAATGTATTAAAACCTCCCTAACGCATCTTCAATTTAATCTGTATTCCATTACCACTTTTCATAACCAATTCGGCCAATGGTTGTGGTTTAAAATCTTTAACGGGTAAAAATTCAAAATTACGCAAAAGATACGACAAAGAACATTTCAATTCTAACATGGCGAATTTTTGTCCAATACAATTACGGGGACCAGCACTAAAGGCTACAAAACTAAAGGGATGTAAATTATTTTCCTTCGACAAGAAACGTAAAGGATCAAATTTCTCGGGATCGGGAAAATTTTTCTCATCACGATGTACCATATAAGTTAAAATACTAATACTGGCATCCTTAGGCACAATAAGAGAACCAACATTAAGATCTTCGGTAATACGGCGAGAATAGAAAGGTACTGAGGGATAAAGACGTAATGTTTCTTTGATAACCGCCTCCAAATAAGGCATGGCCTCCTTCTCACGGCCCTCAAGAGCTATTGCTTCTTCGTAGGCCTGTTGTTGGACATCGGCATGTTGGGAGAGTAAATATATGGCAAATCCTATGGCTGAGCTAGTCGTATCATGACCCTCAAACATAAAGGTATCAACTTCTTCACGTATTTCACGATCACTAAGAGGTACTCCTTCCATTTGAGAGATCAGCAACATATCGAGAAAAGCTAAACGTCTTTTTTGTCCCACAATAGTATCGGCTTTTTGGGCATCATTCATATTGTGTATTTGAGAATCTTCTAAAAGTTTACGCCTTAATTTAATAACACGATTTGTTTCATTGTGTAAAATTTTAAGAGCCTCATCTCTTTCCCTTCCAGGTTTAGTAAATTTAAAGAATATATTTATGCGCTGCCAAAAGGAAAAGGATTTTTTGTGTAAAATGTGACAAATTCTAAAAGAAAAACAAAACTCATTTAAATTCAGTTGAATATTTTCTTCCTCCTTTTCTACTCACTTCTGTACCGCCTTCACATACTCCGATTCACTTTGCATTTGTGCATGTTTCTTAATGCCCATGGCCGTTTCACAAATGGCATCCAGTGCAAATAGTGTTATATAAGGATATATATCAAATTGTTCACCGTTTGCCTTCTCCCTCAATTTGCTTACTAATATTTTACAATTCTCTTCCATGGGTTCTTTAAATTCACTTAATATACGAAAATGAAAAGCTGGAGTTAATAATTTTCTACGTGTATGCCACGATTCACCACCATTAGTCAAAAGGCCCTTACCCAACCAAGGACTCAAAATATTATAGTTCTCTGATTTGTATAGCAGGGTGTTGTTACTCAGCAACTGTTTGACGTCTTCGGGATCGGTGAAAAATACCATGAGGTCTTTGCCGAGCCAAAGGCGAAATGTAGGACCATATTTTTTGCGTAATTCAATGAACCAGTTGAGAATTTCTGTAAGAAAAGTCGGAAAGGGAAATTTTGTTAAAACTAAAATTAATCTAGTCTATAGTGTAGTCTATACTCTAGTCTATAGTCTACTTTATAGTCAACTCGTATTATAGTATATAGTATAGCCTATACTCTAGTCTATAGTATATTTATTAGACTAGACTAATGACTATAGACTAGTCTTTGGTCTAGTCTTTAGCCTAGTCTATAGTCTAGTCTTTAGTCTAGTCTTTTCTCTAGTCTATAGTCTAGTGTATAGTTTAGTCTTTAGTCTAGACTATAGTCTAGTCTATAGTCTAATCTTTAGTCTAGTCTATAGTTTGATCTATAATCTAGTCTATAGTCTGATCTATAATCTAGTCTATAGTCTAGTCTATAGTCTAGTCTATAGTCTAGTCTATAGTCTAGTCTATAGTCTAGTCTATAGTCTAGTCTATAGTCTAGTCTATAGTCTA
>NC_060951.1:35686784-35690554 GCF_022045245.1 Lucilia cuprina | reverse complement strand
ATAACTTTATAACTTTATAACTTTATAACTTTATAACTTTATAACTTTATAACTTTATAACTTTATAACTTTATAATTTTATAACTTTATAACTTTATAACTTTATAATTTTATAACTTTATAACTTTATAACTTTATAACTTTATAACTTTAAAACTTTATAACTTTATAACTTTATAATTTTATAACTTTATAACTTTACAAATTTATAACTTGATATCTACATAACTTTGTAACTTTATAAGTTGATAATTTAATAACCTGATATCTTCATAACTCTCCTTAGACATGATCAATTTGAAACAGTTCTACTTGATCTGGATCAGTTCTGTCTATTTAAGTCAATTCACATAGAATTGGTTCGATTCTAGTTTGTTTGAACAGTTAGATTAGAACTAAAAAGATTATAATCTATTTGACTGAAATTGAATCTGTTTCATTCAGTTCAGTTTAGAATGGTATCGATTATGCTCAACAAGTATTGAATCAGTTTAAACGATTCTAATCGATTTGATAGAAATTGTATAAATTTAAATTAAATTCGAATTACAGCCAAGCATTCCAGTATTGGAAAAAGTCGCTTTAATATTCTAATAAGTATCTAAAATCAATACAACTATAGCAAATATGATCAAAGTAGCTGTTATACTAATCAAATTTGCTACAAATCTATCCAAATTTGTTGAAAAAAAAAACTAAAATAGACCAAATTCTAGTTAATGTAATTCGAATCAATCAATCACTCCAATTCTAGTCGAACTAAACAAAGTCGAAACAAAACTAATTGAATTGTCTAAAACGATTTATTTCATAAAGGGCAGACTAAATCCAATTCTAGTCGAAATAATTAGAATCAATCCAATTTTAGTTGGTGCCGACAATCTAAAAAAGTTTACTACTTTTGTATAAAATAGATCAATTACTTCTCGAACTGGCAGACCTCTATAGAAATTTAAGTTGAAGTCAAATTGACTACAATCAATCCAATTTAATTCGAACTGATTGGAGTTGATACAACTCTAGTTAAATTCTCAATGATCAATTTTACTGAAATTGATTAAAATCGAATTAATTTCAGTCGAAGTAACATGAATGGCATCACTTCTAGTCGAATTGACTAAAATTGATTTAATGCTAGACGAACTAGCTTGAATCGATTTAATTCTAATGGAACTGACTAGAATCGTTCTAATTTTATTCGAATTGAATCAGTTTTTTTTCGAAGTTACTCGAATCGATATAATTCTAGTCGAAGTTACAAGAATCGAAAGAATACTAGCCGAACTGACTAGAATCTATCCACTTTTATAATCGGCCCAATTCTAGACATTTTACCCAGAATCGATTCTACTTTTCTTGAACTACTTAAAATCCTAGTTCATCTTTCAAAATAAACCTCCCTATTCTTCATTTATGTATACATATATGTATTTACGTCTCCATAACCTTCAGTATTGATCTAAGTACTATATAATAAACTAACAATTAGTACAAATTGTAATTAATATTATGAATTATTGCTAAATAAATACATGATTGAGTTCTCAGTCGTGTTGTAGTAAAGCTTGAGAATATTTATATTAAATGCATACGGGTATTTAGACATCATTATAGTGTTTGAACTTTTGAACTTCATTGCAGTGTAATGTTAGAGACATCTTTTGCAACATTTCACAATTTGTGAATAATAAAGAGCTAAAGGGATTTATGTTTGAAATTGAAATAATTTGTCTTTGCTATTAGCAGAAAAGGGGAAGGGAAGCAAAAGAAATGTGCTATTATGAGATACTGCATTTAAATATAGTTTTCAATGTTAAATTTATTTAATAAAAATTTTAAATAATTTTTAAAGAGTATGGAAATGAACAAGGGTGAATTGAAAGGTATTCAGCCTTTCCGCCTATAAGGACGCAGTGGGTTCACACCTAAAGAACACTTCAAAGCCTTATACTTTTTGTAAAAAACTTAAAATCTTTGTGCCCTTGATTCTTTCCAATCTTTATATTATATTTTTCACTCATCAGCATTTATTTGATTTTAAAAGTCAATTGCAATCGAATTGCAATTTTTACAAGAATTTTCCAATTTATATTAAAAAAAAAATAAAACATTAAAACACCTTCCTGTTCAAATACTCTAATGAAATTAAATCCTTTGAGACCTTAACAGTTAAGGAACTAATGGCCAAAAACAAACCATTATTAAATGCTGACAAAACATTATAAGGAAAAATACTATTTTTTTAAATTTTGCTCTTTTTTCATTTCTTTTTTTCCTCAAATTATTCGATATACTAATATTTTATAATGTTTGAGAAACAATTCCCTTTTAATGCAATTTATATCTTTTTTTTTTTTGTATAGAAAAACTAATTAAATAAAATATTTTTATTGCAATTCTTGCTGTGTGTGTGTTTCTATACACAAAAGACTACAAAAGAAGGATTTTAAATTTTCACTCCTCCAAAAAATAATAAAACAACAAAAAAATGTGAAATAAATTCGACAAAAATACAATTGTCAAAAAAAAAAAAAATACTAAAGGCATTTGGGTCAAAGTCAAATTTGTGTTTAATTTAATAGAAGAAGAATATATCTTTATGACATAGAAAATGCAATAGAATAGAACTGAATAAATAGTAAAAGAATGAACAAATCTAAAACAAAATATTTAGAAATGTTTAATGATAATAATATGAACGAATATATGTACAGGGTGTTAGAAAAATTGGTGTTTTGTTTTGTAATAGATTCCATATTTATGTATATGAAAAACAAATTGACTAGAATCGATTCAATTCCAGTCAAACTGACCAAAAATAATACAAATCTAGAGAAATCGAACCAATGGAATCTTTTGATTGGATCGGTCTATTTTAGTGGAATAGACCGATTCAATTTTAATCGTAGTGTCTCGAATAACTCCCGTTCGAATGAAAGTTGATAGAAACGATCAAATTCTTTAGTGGGCATACATTGAATTTATCCATTTTTTTGGCAAAATGACTAGTATAGATTTAATTCTATTAGAAATTATATAAATCTGATGACAATCCAACAATTAATATAGAAACGTTAGAATTGTAGTTAGTCAAGTATCGAACTGCTCCAATGCTAAACGAAATGTTTTGTAAATTGACTAAAATTGCATTGACTTTTGTCGAACTTATCCGATCAGAATATATATTAGACAGACATGAATCTATCCAACAATAGCTGTAAAGTATATAATTAATCTAACTAAAGCACATTTTAATAAATTCTATACAATTCCAGTCAAAACGATTAGAACCGTTTAAACTGATTCAATACTTGTTGAGCATAATCGATACCATTCTAAACTGAACTGAATGAAACAGATTCAATTTTAGTCAAATACATTATAAACGTTTTAGTTCTAATCGAACTGTTCAAACTGACTAGAATCGAACCAGTTCTGTGTGAATTGACTTAAATAGACACAACTGATCCAGATCTAGTAGAACTGTCGCGAATCGATCCTGTCTAAGGTGAGTTATGAAGATATCAAGTTTTTAAATTATAAGTTATACAATAACCAAGTTATCTAGATTATCTAGTTAGTTATCTAGTTATCATGTTATTAAGTTATCAAATTATCAAGTTATTAAGTTAACAAGTTAACAAGTTATCAAGTTATCAAGCTATCAAGTTATAAAGTTATAAAGTTATAAAGTTATAAAGTTATAAAGTTATAAAGTTATAAAGTTATAAAGTTATAAAGTTATAAAGTTATAAAGTTATAAAGTTATA
>NC_060951.1:35684903-35686684 GCF_022045245.1 Lucilia cuprina | reverse complement strand
TTATAACTTTATAACTTTATAACTTTATAACTTTATAACTTTATAACTTTATAACTTTATAACTTTATAACTTTATAACTTTATAACTTTATAACTTTATAACATTATGTAGGGCATTTCATAACTGGGTTTGGCAGCCTTTACATTTTTAATTGTTTTCATTTAATAATAGATTTCAAAAAACATTTCACTTGATAAGAAAATGTCTTAAAAATGGGTTAAACTCATACTAGTATAAAAAGAGAAATTTATATAGAAATAATTTCTCTTATGCTAAATTTTGTATTTTAATTATATCAGTGTTGTCAAATTTTTATAAAAAATCTAAAATCTCAAAATTAAGAATAATTATAGGAAATTTATTTTGAATAATATTAACCATTGAATATGTTTTATGTTTCAAAATAAATAATTTATAATTGAGTAAAAAAATCCAAAATCTCTTAAAGTCTTTACAACTCTAGAAATAAGTCTCTATTACGTATTCGACTGATCTCTTCTAGCAACACTCTTCCATAAAACTAGTTATTTTTGTTTGTACAAACAACAAAGAAGCCTTCATAAACAATTACACTAAATGAGCGTAAAGAAGCTTGCATTAGGTACAAAAAATAAAAACAAACAAATTTCAAAACATAGAACATAATCAAAGATGATAATTAAATTTTAGTTACTTACTGGCTGGCGACCAGTGTGTATTGTCTCTCTCATAAAATTATAAATAGTTCAAACTAAAAAAAAAAATAATATTATTTACAAACAATGAATACTTTGGCCTTAATAGCTTTCGCCTTATGGGCTGTATTCATGCGTTATTTACCAAAAATTATTGCATTTATTAAATTGAAAAAATGGTCGGAAAATGTACCGGGGCCAACCATTGGTGAATTTATTGAAAATGCCAAAAAAGGAGGTATGTAGGTTGTAAGATTAATATTTAAATAAATATTTTTACTTGGCAAGTATACAGTTCCAAAAAGAAAAACAAAATAATTAAGTGGACTTTGTAACCAAGTTCAATTGAATTTTTTCATAGTTAAAATTCTACAGCCTATAATAATTGAAGTAGAACTATTTAAAATTCTATTTGTTTAGTAATATTCTGTGTTGCTATTTTAGCGCGTTATGTGCTAGATTAAACGTTTTATTTCATAAACGTTAAAGGTTTTATTTTTACAAAAGATTAAACTATAGACTAGACTAGACTAACTATAGACTACACTATAAACTAGACTAGTCCAAAGATTACACTTAATGCTATACTATAGACAAGACTATAGAATTGACTTAAGACTAAACAATAGACTAGATTTTATACTAGACTATAGACCGGACTATATACTTGAGTACTAAGTCATACTAGACTGTAGCCTAATCGTGAGACTAGACTATAGAATAGACTATGGATTATACTATAGACTAGACTATAGACAAGACTGTAGAGGAGACTATAGACTGGACTATATACTAGACTATAGACTAAACTATAGACTAGAATATAGACTAAACTATAGACTAGACTATAGAGTAGATTATAGACTAAACTATAGACTAGACTATAGAGTAGATTATAGACTAGACTGTAGACTAGACTATAGAATAGACTATAGACTAGACTATAGACTAGACTATAGACTAGATTTTAGACTAGACTATAGACTAGACTATAGACTTAGACTAGACTATAGACTAGACTATAGACTAGACTATAGACTAGACTATTGACTAGACTATAGACTAGACTATAGACTATACTATAGACTATACTATAGACTAGACTA
>NC_060951.1:35677236-35684803 GCF_022045245.1 Lucilia cuprina | reverse complement strand
AGTTATAAAGTTATAAAGTTATAAAGTTATAAAGTTATAAAGTTATAAAGTTATAAAGTTATAAAGTTATAAAGTTATAAAGTTATAAAGTTATAAAGTTATAAAAATATAAAGTTATAAAGTTATAAAGTTAAAAAGTTATAAAGTTAAAACTTTAAATGTTATAATAACATTTTTCTCTAGTATCGTGCAAACGTTATCACAAAGCTAAAATACCCTCTGAAGTTGTGTAGGGTTCATGTATGTATGTTCAAAGTCTATTTTCTACGTCACAATTTGTTATCATTTCCAATTCATTACATGGCATCGCTGATAATAAAATCTCTCAAAGTGCATTTGTTTAAAACCGCTTTTAGTTTCTTGTCTGAGAAATTTGATACACTTATTTCTTCTATTATATAAAATAATAAATAAATATAGCTTTCCTTTTAGTTTTTATTATATTTAACAATTTTTTTAACAAAACTATTAAACTATTGTCAATCAAAATTTTTTAAAACCGTTATATTTGATTAACTCTTGTTTATTACTTTCATTCATATATTCACAATTGCTCTTATGTCATTAATTCCCTGTGAATATCAATACCTAATAAAAAGCAGAATTTGAGAGTAATCAAAAATTTTTGTAAACGTCAGTGAGAGAGAGAAAAAACAAGAATCGCAAAAAGTAAAAGACGTCACTAGAGATCGGTGCCGACTAATAATAGTCGCCGCTAAAATTTTTATATATTCGCTGGGTATATATGGTAATCGATTTAAAATCGTTGTAAACTTATACAGTTATCAAGTAATTTAAATGTTTATTCTGAAATGCTAAAGTAACGGATTTACTTCTTTGAGATATTTTAAACTAAAGCTTGAAGAACCGCAAATTTTTAAAAACTTAATATTTTTCTTCAGTTGGTATAACTCAAATAATGATGAATACTTTAATAAAGTATATATTTTTTTTAATTTTGCAAATATATCAAATTATAAATTGTGATTATACAGCATATGTTTCCGATTTTGTAAAAGTCACGCTAATTAATCGTCATTTTAAATAACATTGAAACACAGTTGAAAAATTCAGTTGGCTTACGGCTTATTTTAAGCCGCCACCATTAATGTTTGACGGCGCAGGTCTTTGAGAGACGTCACTGCACAAGCAATTGATTTTATTTTTAATGTAAAAAACGTAAAAATTTAGTGATATAAATTTAATAAAAAGTTGTGCAAATAACCAATAACTTTAGACAAAAAAAGAAATAATTAATTTATAAAGAATATAAAACACAAGAAGATAACATGGCCGATAAACCACCAACAACAGCAATGCCAGCAGCAAGTGAACCATTTCCAGGTAAGAAAATTACATTTTTTTCTTTCTGCATACAGCAAGAAAGAAAAAACAGCAAAGTGAGTAACAACGTTTTGGTGTAAGGTGTAAATAAAATTCAATGTCAGTTTTACAAAAGTTAAAGGGTTATTCTACACTTTCAAGGTTCCCGCACACCCGGCTGGAATGATCCACCCACATTGGCCTATAATCCACTATCGGCATCGTCGGGCGGTGGCCCTGGACGGCCACGTATTAATCTCAATAAAAGAGTAGCTTATCCTCTGCAAGGTACTGTTACGCCCACGGCCAGCTCAACAAAACCCACAGCGGTGGTGCTACCAAATCAAGCTAGTGCTGGTTTGCCACCACCACCACCACCCACAACGGCCTCTATAATGCAACCCGTGGCTGTGGTACATCCCATGCCACATAATGCTAGTGAACAGGAAAATATAAGTCTACCCACAGATGCTGTCAGCAGCAGCTTTCGTTGTCTAAGGGAGCGAGTTCCTCTAGTGCAAGAATCCATAAATGTACGCCGAGAAGAGATAGAAAGGCGCTTGGGTGTTATAGAACAACTTTGGCAAACGGGTAATCTGAGTGCGGCCGTGCAGCAGAAAATCTATCGTTTAAGTCAGGCCGTCTCAAGACGCTCTCACAATGAGGCCATGGAAATCTATACATCGCTAGTAGCAAATCATGCCAATGAATGTACTTCCTGGGCTGTAACACTACGACATATTGTCTTGACAATACCGAATAATAATTCGGCTACAACTAGCGGCCATGAGTTCATGATCAATACCGCTAATAGCACGCCTCTGCCGGCTGTTAATCATGCTACAGGAAGCTCAAATTTAGTTACTGCTGTACCCACCATGACTGTTACCGCTATGCCACGTTCCTCAACGGAAGAAAACCCCTTATCCTCCTCCGCCAATTCGACTGTAGCTCCCGCCATCTCTAGAGTTCAGCATATATGATAAACATTTCAAAAAACATCTATCCCAAACACAATAATATTTTAGCAACAAAAACCCACTTTCCAAGCCAATTTGAAATTTGAACATTTTAAACACGCATTTAAAAGTTTTAAACTTTTGTTCCTCTTAATTTGTGGCTACTTTAAAACAACCCTCCATTTTTCCATTAAAATAAATCTTTTCTCAAAATATTTCTCTTTAAAAAGGAAGTACATAATAATAATAAAAACAAAATTTTACTAAAATAATTTCTGCTTTTAACATAAACAATTTATTAAAGGTTTATAAAAAAAACCTTTTGTGAAATTTAGATTCTATGTTTAAAGCTGCAAGTATATTCCCCCCGCCCGGCTCTTTCTAGGTTTTCTTTTCTTTATGTATCATAGTATTTTTTAGCTCTTTTTTTTAATTCATATTTTAAATGATTCTTGCAATATAGTTTTTCTTCTATTTTTATCTATTAACTTTTACCAACTCTCAATTTTAGTTCTTAATTTATTAAATTTGTGTCTTTTTTTAAGCAAAAAAAAAGGCTAATCGAAAAAAAATATCTAAAAATCTTAGTTAAGCTTGAATTCCAACAACAACAAAAAATCTAACAAAAATTACATAAGAATTATTAATTTTTCATTTCAACTGAAAAAATCTAGTTTTTAATTGTCTAACAAGAAAAAATAAGATGCAAAAAAAAAAAACAAAAAGTTTGAAAGAAAATTATAATAAAAAAAGATGTGAAAAATTAAAAAAAAAAAAACAAATGTTTTAATAAAATTTTAGTTTTAAGAAAATATGTTGCATTTTAAATATTTTTATAAAAAAAATTATAGAAAAATTTAGATTTTGAAACAGTTTTTTAAAAAAATTTGATTTTTGAAAAAAAAATTAAATTTTTAAAGATTTTCAAAAATTTTTTTTCTAAAGATAGAAAAATATACAAAACTTTTCTAATGATAACTTCTTAAATGAAAACTTAGAAAACTTTTTCTAAAAAAAACTTTACTAAAGAAAACTTAAAAAACAAAAACTTTTCTAAAGAAAACTTTTAAAATGAAAGCTTTTCTAAAGAAAACTTTTCTTACGAAACTTTTCAAACGAAAGCTTTTCTAAAGAAAACTTTTCTAAAGAAAACTTTTCAAAACAAAACTTTTTCTAAAGAAAACTTTTCAAACCAAAACATTTCAAAAAAAAAAAAAAACGATTTGCAAACGACAACTTTTCTATAGAAAACTTTTCATGTCGAAAACTTTTCTATAGAAAACTTTTCATGTCGAACACTTTTCTATAGAAAACTTTTCATATCGAACACTTTTCTATAGAAAACTTTTCATATCGAACACTTTTCTATAGAAAACTTTTAATATCGAACACTTTTCTATAGAAAACTTTTCATATCGAACACTTTTCTATAGAAAACTTTTCATATCGAACACTTTTCTATAGAAAACTTTTCATATCGAACACTTTTCTATGGAAAACTTTTCATATCGAACACTTTTCTATAGAAAACTTTTCATATTCCACTTTTCTTAAGAAACTATTCACATCGACCACTTTTCTATAGAAAACTTTTCATATCGAACACTTTTCTATAGAAAACTATTCACATCGAACACTTTTCTATAGAAAACTATTCACATCGAACACTTTTCTATAGAAAACTATTCACATCGAACACTTTTCTATAGAAAACTATTCACATCGAACACTTTTCTATAGAAAACTATTCACATCGAACACTTTTCTATAGAAAACTATTCACATCGAACACTTTTCTATAGAAAACTATTCACATCGAACACTTTTCTATAGAAAACTATTCACATCGAACACTTTTCTATAGAAAACTATTCATATCGAACACTTTTCTATAGAAAACTATTTACATGAAACACTTTTCTATAGGAAACTTTTCAAACGAAAACTTTTTAAATAAAAACTTTTCATATCGAAAACTTTTCATATCGAACACTTTTATATAAAAAGCTTTTCATATCAAAAACTTTTCTATAGAAAACTTTTCATACCTAACACTTTACTTTTCATATCGGTATCTTTTTTATAGAAAACTTTTCATATCGAAAACTCTTCTATTGAAAACTTTTCATATGGAACACTTTTCTATAGAAAATTTTTCATATCGAACACTTTTCTATAGAAAACTTTTCATATCGAACACTTTTCTATAGAAAACTTTTCATATCGACACTTTTCTATAGAAAACTTTTCATATTCCACTTTTCTATAAGAAACTATTTACATCGACCACTTTTCTATAGAAAACTTTTCATATCGAACACTTTTCATATCGAACACTTTTCTATAGAAAACTATTCACATCGAAAACTATTCACATCGAACACTTTTCTATAGAAAACTATTCACATCGAACACTTTTCTATAGAAAACTATTCACATCGAACACTTTTCTATAGAAAACTATTCACATCGAACACTTTTCTATAGAAAACTATTCACATCGAACACTTTTCTATAGAAAACTATTCACATCGAACACTTTTCTATAGAAAACTATTCACATCGAACACTTTTCTATAGAAAACTATTCACATCGAACACTTTTCTATAGAAAACTATTCACATCGAACACTTTTCTATAGAAAACTATTCACATCGAACACTTTTCTATAGAAAACTTTTCACATCGAACACTTTTCTATAGAAAACTATTCACATCGAAAACTTTTCTATAGAAAACAATTCACATCGAACACTTTTCTACAGAAAACTATTCACATCGAACACTTTTCTATAGAAAACTATTCACATCGAACACTTTTCTATAGAAAACTATTCACATCGAACACTTTTCTATAGAAAACTATTCACATCGAACACTTTTCTATAGAAAACTATTTACATGAAACACTTTTATATAGAAAACTATTCATAATGAACACTTTTCTATAGGAAACTTTTCAAACGAAAACTTTTTAAATAAAAACTTTTCATATCGAACACTTTTATATAAAAAGCTTTTCATATCGAAAACTTTTCTATAGAAAACTTTTCATACCGAACACTTTACTTTTCATATCGGTATCTTTTCTATAGAAAACTTTTCATATCGAAAAATTTCATATCGGCAAGTTTTCTATAGAAAACTGTTTATATCGAAAACTCTTCTATTGAAAACTTTTCTATACAAAACTTTATACTTTATTTATATTAAATCTACAAAAATCCTATTATATATACTTCCAGTAATCGGTAATTTATTACAAAAAAATAAAGAAAAATTATCACTTTATTACTTTAAAAACAAACTTGTTAAAAGTAAAAAGTATTACAAGATAGAAGCAAGATTAATCCTTTAGATCAAATAAAATTTTCCTTTTACCAAGGCAATTGTTCACCATTATATTGATAGAAACCACCATTATGTTTTGCACCAAATTTCATAACAGTTTCTATAATTTCCGCCGTAGTTGGCTCTACATCCAATGGAGCATTTGAACCACCCATATCGGTACGCACCCAACCGGGATGCAATGCCACACACAATATTTTATTAGCATATAAATCAATACTCAATGATTTGGTGGCAGCATTAAGAGCCGATTTAGAAGTACGATAAGCATAGAGGCCACCTTCGACGTTCGAATCGATTGAACCCAAAACTGAACTCATATTAATAATAGCAGCACGATTAACACTGAAATCTAAATTTTCTTGAGCTTTTGAGGCTTTTTTTAATAGAGGCAAACAGGCTTTAGCCAACATAATGGGTACGACAGTATTAGTCTCAAAAGTATTCATTAAATCCTCGACTTTGGTTAGATTAATTCTGGTGGAACGTGGAGAAATGCCAGCATTGTTAAAGAGAACATTGAGACCTTTGTCCTGGGTAACGTCTTCGATTTGTTTGATTAAATTGTCGTAAGAATTATAGTTGCGTAAATCTGGGGAAAGATGAAAAATTAGTTAAAGTTCTTAAACAATTTACCGTTAAGATGAGATTTTTAGGATTAGGTACATACCAATTTCCACAATATGAATATTGGAGTTTTGAGAAGCCAATTCTTGAAGTTCCTAAAATTAAATCAAAATAAAAAGGAAGGTTTCTTAAGAAAAAGTTTTCAATTTGAAAAATTGTTTCTATAGAAAAGTTTTCGAAATGAAAGTTTTCTACAGAAAAGTTTTCGTTGTGAAAAGTTTTCTATAGAAAAGTTCTCGTTGTGAAAAGTTTTCTATAGGAAAGTTCTCGTTGTGAAAAGTTTTCTATAGAAAAGTTCTCGTTGTGAAAAGTTTTCTATAGAAAAGTTCTCGTTGTGAAAAGTTTTCTATAGAAAAGTTCTCGTTGTGAAAAGTTTTCTATAGAAAAGTTTTCGTTATGAAAAGTTTTCTATAGAAAAGTTTTCGTTATGAGAAGTTTTCTATAGAAAAGTTTTCGTTATGAGAAGTTTTCTATTAAAAAAGTTTTCGTTATGAGAAGTTTTCTATTAAAAAAGTTTTCGTTATGAGAAGTTTTCTATTAAAAAAGTTTTCGTTATGAGAAGTTTTCTATAGAAAAGTTTTCGTTATGAGAAGTTTTCTATAGAAAAGTTTTCGTTATGGGAAGTTTTCTATAGAAAAGTTTTCGTTATGGGAAGTTTTCTATAGAAAAGTTTTCGTTATGGGAAGTTTTCTATAGAAAAGTTTTCGTTATAGGAAGTTTTCTATAGAAAAGTTTTCGTTATGAAAAGTTTTCTATAGAAAAGTTTTCTATAGAAAAGTTTTCGTTATGAAAAGTTTTCTATAGAAAAGTTTTCGTTATGAAAAGTTTTCTATAGAAAAGTTTTCGTTATGAAAAGTTTTCTATAGAAAAGTTTTCGTTATGAAAAGTTTTCTATAGAAAAGTTTTCGTTATGAAAAGTTTTCTATAGAAAAGTTTTCGTTATGAAAAGTTTTCTATAGAAAAGTTTTCGTTATGAAAAGTTTTCGTTATGAAAAGTTTTCGTTATGAAAAGTTTTCGTTATGAAAGGTTTTCGTTATGAAAAGTTTTCGTTATGAAAAGTTTTCGTTATGAAAAGTTTTCGTTATGAAAAGTTTTCGTTATGAAAAGTTTTCTATAGAAAAGTTTTCGTTATGAAAAGTTTTCTATAGAAAAGTTTTCTATAGAAAAGTTTTCGTTATGAAAAGTTTTCGTTATGAAAAGTTTTCTATAGAAAAGTTTTCGTTATGAGAAGTTTTCTATAGAAAAGTTTTCGTTATGAGAAGTTTTCTATAGAAAAGTTTTCGTTATGAGAAGTTTTCTATAGAA
>NC_060951.1:35672501-35677136 GCF_022045245.1 Lucilia cuprina | reverse complement strand
AACTCATTTTTTACACCTTTTGCGATTTTTTTTTTTTTTTTTAAACAAACAGGAATTTTGATAGATAAGATTGTAAAAGCTGATGATCAGCTGTGCGGACGAGGCTACCTTATTAAGTGTACACTGGTCTCGTCATTTCATTGAGGGACGTATTTATTAGGAAAAAGCATGTTTTTACCTATTCTTGTTTATTTTCAGATTTGTTTTATAACTTAAAAAATCAATTCTCTTTAAAATATAAGAATTTTCAGTATATTTTCCTTTTTAAATTAAACAAAAAGCAACAGGTTATTTCACTGGCAACCCTATGTTTCCACATTAAATAGTTCAACAACACAAAAAGCTGAGAGTACGAAAAAAAAAACTTTGAAACTGGAATATTATTATAAACTTCCAATAAGAATTTCATAAAACAGCAGAAATAATAATCATAGATAAGAAAACAAGACAATTATTGTTTCATATAAAATTGCAAAAAAAAAATCAAATTAAAATTGTACGTGTTGTTTGAAACAAGTTGTCGGGCACAATCCAACCAACGGCGGCAGCAAGGATAGTTAGAAAGTAAATAAATACTAAATTAAAAAAAATTCTATTGTAAAACATAAGATAAGCAAAAAAATGGTGAAATCACGAAAAACATTTTCTAAAAGTAACAATGACTTGACAAAATTTACGGCATGTTGTAGAAAACTAATGTATAATTTATGTGTAAAATTGTAAACAATTTTGGTGAAATTTTCTGTTAGGTTCTTATATAAGTTTGCAAATTGCTTAAGAATAATTGCCCTTGATTCCATAAACAAAGGTAACGAAATTAAAACTTACGATTTTGTGTGGCGGCTCCTCTATGTTGGCTTATAAAACGTTTGTTTGTAAAATTTCTACAGGAGCTGCTGCTACTTGAAGATGTTGAAACAATTGAACATTTAGAAGAACGCATAAATGTTATGCAGGCACGAGAATTCCATATCGTAAACATACTTAATTACTATATATTTGTATTTATTTAACAGGAAAAGTTATTAAAATTAAAATAATTTCACTTTTAACGCGTTTAATGCAAAAAAAATCTCCTTTTTACGTACTTTTATAAACTGACAAAACGTTTTGACATTTATACTCTGCAATGGAAGTCGGCTTGGAATGGGGAGACGATATAATGAAGGAGAATAAAGAGAAGAAGAAACAACAATGCATTGGAATGTTATGGGATAATAAAAGAGATTGAGAGAGAGAGAAATGTTAACATAACGTTTTTGGCAAAATATGCAAAAAAGCAACAATTGTTAAGAACAGTGATGCCAACTATTTGTAACAAATTCATGTGTAGTATAAAGAAAAACGCTATGAATTTAATAAGAAGCCAAATTCACTATGTAAAATACTGTTCACTTGAAATTTGGACGCCATCATTAACTTTTGATGTTTTTTAATGGAAAAAAAATCAAATTTTTCAGTCTTTAGTTTTATATGAAATTTTGAGATTTTTAGGAATTATACTCATAATTCCTATCAATAGAAAAAACATCTTCATATTTGCAAGTAATTTTATTATAATCAATCTTATTCTTCGAACAAAATAAGAAGTTTTTCGTTTTTAAAACTAAAAAAACGGCGAATGTTGGCTTATGGACTGATATATCGTATACCTAATGGGTTAGATAATTCTCTCTTCGAACTGGTCTGTGTACAGAGCAGCATATGCTGGATTCCTGAACTCGGTCGGTATTTTTTACCGGTCGCGTAGTATATGGTAGGAAATTGTCAGGTTAGTTTTTAATGGTTGCTTGTCATCCCGTGGAGTGATCTTTATGATCATGAGAATGAAACTGATGCAATAAATTGATGAACGATCAGGAAAGTCTCCATATATTGCTGCTGTTGCCATCTCAACAGGATTACTTAGTTACTTGGTTCTGTTGCCGAAACAACAGAACCATCTCAGGAGTGTGGTTTCGCGGCTTAAAAAGGTTAAAGATTGCAATGGAATGGGTCATTAGATGATGGAGATTGCATTTTAAATAATGTCACAAAAATTGCCACCTGAGTTCTTCATTGAAGGAATCAGGGGTGATGGTAAACCGTTGACAAGTCCACCAAGTGGAGGAAAAAGAACACCGTCAAGGCAGGTGTTCACGTTAAGCACTCGACATTCGTGTTCAGCATTGATATGCTATGTATATTGTGCTATCTAATGCAAAGGTATGGTGACAAGAAAGTTTGAGCATTACAGATTAATAAGGAGATTCTTCTACAAGCAATATGAAAATATTGACCCGAATCGATGATTCCCAACGTACTTCACCTTATTCAAGATTTAAAACTAATCAAACTCGAAAAACTGTAACTCGGTACAGTTAAACGACGTCACACATTTGGCCTAAGATGTTGAGATGTAAAACTTTCGAAGAAAGAAAAAAAGAACGACCTGATTTTAATGATATTGACAACGATGCACGACATTAATTCTCTACAAAGTCAACTAACTATGTATAATAAAACTTAAATTATAAGCATGATTTAAAAATAATATATTTATACCATGATTATAAGTATATATAAACTTAAATTAAAAAGTGAAAATCTAGAGCGTTATATGTCATTTGATCATGGAAATCGAAAAAGGCATCTAGAACAAATGTAAATGTAGTGGAAACAATCTAACTATAATGCAGAAGGTTTACTCGAAACGACCTGATTTTCCTTAAATTATGTAAATTGGCAACGATGCACGACAGTCATTCTCCACACAAAGAGCTGAAATATGAAACCTAGCAAACTTGTCAGCTATAAAATTTCCTTTAAAATTAGCAAATACAAACTTCTTAAAATTAAAAGTTATCATTTTCAAAATATCCCAGTCATTTGATCATGGACATCGAATAAGGCACCCATAACAAAATTAACAATGATCTCTTTAACAAAGCCGGAATTTCATCTCAATATAGCAGAATAAATCTAACTTTAAAGAAGAAGATTTACTCTGTATCCTGCTCCGTATTTTGATTCGAAAGAAAAATCTTTAAATTTGTATTATGAATACATTGTGTTTCGCAAGTTTTTTTTCATTCCTAGCGAAATACAATCCGTATTAAGCCTGGATTTCATGAGTATTTTCGTAACTAATACTATGATAAACATGAAATTGGCTAAAGCCTGTTTGTGTTCCAAATCAATCAAGAAAATCAAGATTTCAGTGAATTTTCAAAGGAAATAGTAATTTATAAAAAAAACGCCAATAGACAAAATGACTTTTAGATAGCTAAAAAAACGCTAAATTGGCCAACACTTAAAAATGGAAAAAAGTCCGACATATTTGTTTTTGCACTAAATTTATATTTATTTTATTTATTGTAGTTTTTAACAATTTATTTAGCTTATCTTTATGAATTAACAAAAACGATACAATTTCTTTATAAAAATCTTTACTATTCTTTCAATTTCTTTTATTTCTTAGATAAGTTTATCAAAAGCTAGACACGTAATAGTTTTACTCCAAGCGCGTAACCCTCTAAAGAAATATAAAAAAATAAAAGCCTACAAACAATCTATTGTTTCCATTCATCATTTTCAACGTGTTTCAAAGCAACAAAAACAACTTTTACACAAACTACAATTCAATTGAACTTTGATAAAAACGACACGGAAATAATGAATTCTATTTTAATTACTGGTTGTAATCGTGGCCTTGGTCTAGGACTAGTTAAAGCTTTGGTTAAGCTGCCGAAACCACCACAACATTTATTTGCCACCTGCCGTAACAAGGATCAAGCCAAGGTAATGTTCCTTAATTGTTTTTTTAATGAATTTTCTTAAACTAAAATAGAAAAATTATCTGGTACTTACTTATGGGTGCCATTTTTAGTTGTTGTTCGTTTTCCTTTTGTTGTTGTAAATGCAATTCTTCTTGTTGGTTATTTAAAACTTTTGCCAAATTTATGATAATAATCCAAACAATTAATAGTTTAACAATTATTTTCACACACTTTTTTATCTTTTATTTGAAAATAATATCACAATTTTCTATTTATTTCTTAAAATTTCTAAAGCACTTTGTATTTTTAAAACACTTTTTTTCAATTAAAATCTTGCACGTTCCTGTCTTTCCTCAAGAAAACTTAGAAATGAAATAAGCGGCGTAGGTTTTTGCGTTTACTTTTAGCTTTTTTTCACTTTTGGAATTTCATTTTATGTTCTTTTTGTTCTCTTGCAAACAACTTTCCAATAACGCTCTCATTTTTTCCGTTTGCAAAATGTCAATAAATTCCAATTGGAAATATGATACAGGGTTGTATTTTGTAACAGTTAAAGATTTTGGCGATTTTTGATATAAAAATAGGAATTTGCAAAACTTATACAGAAAACTTTTTATAACGAAATCAAATCACAACAAAAACTTTTCTACAGAAAACTTTTCATAACAAAAACTTTTCAATAAAAAACTTTTCATAACAAAAGCTTTTCTATATAAAACTTTTCATAACAAAAACTTTTCTATAGAAAACTTTTCATAACGAAAACTTTTCATAACGAAAACTTTTCTATAGAAAACTTCTCATAACGAAAACTTTTCTATAGAAAACTTCTCATAACGAAAACTTTTCTATAGAAAACTTCTCATAACGAAAACTT
>NC_060951.1:35635505-35672401 GCF_022045245.1 Lucilia cuprina | reverse complement strand
TTTTTGACAGATGGGATTATTCTACAATAACAAATCGCCTGTTGTTTTTGTATTGTTGTATTTGTTGTAGCGACGAGGCTACCTTATTAAGTGTACACTGGACGAGACATTCGAACATCACACTAGTTTGGAAAAGGGAACAAGGGATTTCGTATGGCAATAATATTTCGGACACTTTGACATGAGCTGGCACCATGCTTAGCAGATTAGAACTCTATCAGTTTTGCGGTTTACCACTACTTGCAATAAAGAGGCAGATTACTAAAAACTGCCTGGTAGCGTTCTCAATAACCAGAGCGCTGTGGCCACAAATGGATCCATACTGGTCCAAATATCTTCTTGGTCTCCAAAGACCACAACTAGGTAGGCTGATATCGTTTGTTACTGGCCACTGTAAATTTGGTATCCATGCTAAACGCATGGGTCTCTCGTTTAATGACTTCTTTAGGAGTTGTCAAAATGAGGATAAAGAAGATACTCAACTTCTTTATGATTGTCCTGCTTTGGCAGATATCATATATTGGCGATATATCAAAATTGTCAAATATTCAATTGGAAAGTCTTTTGGCATTCATTAATTTGTCAGAATGGATGTGAACTTTGTTAACCACACTAATTATTCATGGCTGTAAAGCCTGGTTTCTTACATCAGCAGTTTCCACTCATATCCCAAGCAGGACAAAGATCTTGAATGGTGTCGTTTATTCTCGACCAGTATGAGTTTAAACGGGTACACCATCCGGATCTAAGTTGTGCCAATACCACTCTAGTACGACGTGTTAGGTTTCGTTCCTCGTTTGCAACGGGTGGTGGGCGAAGAAGAAGAAGAGTAAGGAATAATGTTTAAATATATATACGTGTAATTTCAAGTGTCACTGCTACAACAACAACTCATATCCGCTCTATGTTTTCTACTTTTCCCTATCTTTTCTCATCTAACAGGTATTCGTACAAAGGGATCAACCTAGACCCAAGTAAAGCCAAAATTGGCTAACCTTCCCAGTAAGAAATTGACAAAAATGTATGGCATCCCTGTGATATAATTGAAAACTCATTAACTGGTATTAGGTATTTAGCATTTCTAGATTGATTGATCGCTCTGTCAGGCAATCAACCTAAAATTTTTCAACTTTGTCGGTAAAATGTTACTGTTATTGTTCAAAATTTGGAATATTTAAGAATCCAAGTTTAAGTAATGTTATTTATAACGAAAGTACCTATAGTCCATAGTTAGTTAGTCAGTTAGTTAGTTAATTAGTTGGTTAGTTAGTTATTTAGATAGTTAGGTTAGTCAGTTTGTTAGTTAGTTATTTAGATAGTCAGTTAGTTATTTAGTTAGTTAGGTAGTTAATTAGTTCTTTAGTTAGTTAACTAGTTGGTTAGTTAGTTATTTCGTTATTTAGGTAGTTAATTACTTATTTAGTTAGATAGTTAGTTAGTTGTTTAGTTAGTTAGTAAGTTAGTTCATACACACAATCTATCGACACTATTTCATTATAGAAACTAAGTGACCTTGATTTAGAGCAATTAATCTTAATATTTTGAACTTTATCTCGGTCGGTCTTTAATATCTATTTGTATGGCTTTGACCTTTAAAGGTTCTACTATGAACATTTATTTGATCGCTACAATAAAATGATTCTTTACCAAAATTCAAGACCTTATTGCACGTCTACTTTTTGCATAAGAAACTCTGGAACACTTTGCTTTAACTTTCATTTTCTTTGTTATAAAGTTCTGCTATAAACTTATTTTTGATCACTACGATTGTATAATTCTTAATCAAAATGTAAAATCTTATTTCACCTCCACTTTTTGCATAAGAAACTTTGAAATATTTTTCCAAAAGCTTCACAAGGCTGCAACTTCAATATCAAAATCTTTACTTGGACCTACATCATCATTACATGCATCATTATCATTTATAAGCACACATTATACCCTTGAGTTTGTTACAATATTTATTCAATTTCGGATTGGACAAAAGCTTTACTTTCACCTATTACTTCATTATCGATAAATAGTGGTCGAATTGGGAATTTTTCTATTTAACAATGTTTCATGTTGTTTTCCCAAAACTTGTCCTATCATTTGTAAGTATATACATTCTTACAAAGATAGCTAACAAATCTATTATTTTGAGAATATTTTTAGAATTATTTTCCATACAATTTGTACAAATTCTCATTGAACCTGCTATTTGGCTAGCTGATGTAATTAATAATTAAAACAAAATTTTATTTTTAAAATGAATAAATAATAAAAAGCTAATGAGAGGACTCAGGCATTATTACTTTTTTAATTTATAATTTATGTTTTTTAACCATTTTTAAAAACCGTTGCTATGGCCGCCATACTGTAAATGTCAAAACTTTCACAACAAACTTATTACAATTGAATGATTCGGTAAATGACAGACATAAACGGAGCATTATAAACTAAAAACAGCGGAGTTGGTAAGAGTAAAAGTAAAATAAAAAATCTTATATTGTGCTCAAATTAAAATTAAGAAGAAACAAAAAACTAATCTCCTCAATTGCACAAACAATCTCTGATAATGTATAAAAACAATGAAAATACAACTAAAAGGCGTTAAAAAACTAAAAACAACTTGAATCGATTTTTCTACTACAACTTTTTTCCCAAGTTAAAAGGAGGTGGGTGTTTTTATAAAATATCATGATTAACACTTATATATGTTTTTTTATATTTGATTTATAAATATTTGATTTTCTTACAAATTGTGTTAGAAACTTACTTCATTGAGCATATACAAGGATAATAACTTTATAAAACGAAATAGTTTCCTTTTAACGTTCTAACAAGTAAGAGTTATTACCATTTTTTCTTTTACTACTTGCAAATTTAATTCCTATGAATTATTTTGTATTTTTACCTGCATCTGAAGCTAAAAATTCTAAAGATAAACGTCGTTCCGTTTATAAATCTGATTATCTTGACATACGTTTAAAACATTCTATGATGAGTGATGAAGAGTCAGAAATAAATAATGAAATCGAGAATGAAGAACAGGTTGAGTCGAAGGAACAAGAGAATGATATTAATAATGATGATGGTATGTTGTTGATATTACGTTATGAAAGTATATTTTTTTATTTTTATAATTGCATTTTGTTTATTTAACTTCTCTTTGCACCTGTGTTTTCTACTCTTAAAGTTTGCAAATGCATTCGTTTTCTGTTGACTTTTATTTTTTGCAATTAATTGTTTGTGTTTAAATTATCTATTATTTCTATTTCCATTTAAGTTTGTGTTTATATAAAATATTTCATAAAATTGCAGTGTCATTAATAAAAAAATAAAATAATATCTGGAAATTTCTTTAATTATTAGTTAGACAATCATTCAGAATCTTTTCTATTTATTTTCTTTATTTGTGACGAAATATTTAACTATTTATTATGACGTCACTAATGATTCATTGAATTTGTAGAGGTCAGTCAAGAGTTATTCGGAAATAAGTTTTATTTCTTTAATTATTATTCCGTTATTTGTTTTATTTATAATGTATAATAATTACATTTTTAAGATACTTTATTAAAACTCTGTTAAAATATTGGAAATTATAAGAATTTTTATAACATTTGTTTCATATGTATTTTTATTATCTTTTTTTTAGATTTTAACGGATTAGATTAGATAAATTTATATAGGATTTGATAAGATTATATAGTTGATTAAATACCTATCATTCAACTTTTTATTATGTTATATCTTGTTATTATTTGTATTTTAACAAGTTGACAACAGTGAAATGACTTTCAGAAATTACATAGATTAGGTAAAATAGAAAACTTTATAAAAACTTTTATATTTGGTTTAAAACAACTGGCTATAGTCTTGTCTTCAGTCTTAATTATAATTTTACCTAGTATTGACTGCAGTCTTCATAGTACTGATTCTAGTTTTGTCTTAACTATCTTGTTTGTTGACGCTATATTCTCTACAGTCTAGTCTCGAGTCTAATCTATGTTCTAGTCTTTACTCTAGCCTATTCTTTAATCTATACTCTAGTCTATACTCTAGTCTATAGTCTTGTCTATAGTCTAGTCTAAAGACTTCTCTATAGCATAGTCTATAGTCTATAGTCTAGTTATAGTCTAGTCTATGTTCTAGTCTATAGTCTAGTATATAGTCTAGTCTATACTCTAGTCTATAGTCTTGTCTATAGTCTAGTCTAAAGTCTTCTCTATAGCATAGTCTATAGTCTAGTTATAGTCTAGTCTATATTCTAGACTATAGTCTAGTATACAGTCTAGTATACAGTCTAGTCTGTAGTCTAGTCTATAGTCTAGTCTATAGTCTAGTCTATAGTCTAGTCTATAGTCTAGTCTATAGTCTAGTCTATAGTCTAGTCTATAGTCTAGTCTATAGTCTAGTCTATAGTCTAGTCTATAGTCTAGTCTATAGTCTAGTCTATAGTCTAGTCTATAGTCTAGTCTATAGTCTAGTCTATAGTCTAGTCTATAGTCTAGTCTATAGTCTAATCTATAGTCTAGTCTATAGTCTTGTCTAGTCTATAGTCTTGTCTAGTCTATAGTCTTGTCTACTCTATAGTCTTGTCTAGTCTATAGTCTAGTATATGGTCTAGTCTATAGTCTATTCTATAGTCTAGTCTATTCTCCAATCTTTGGTCTAGTCTTTATTGTAGTCTATAGTCTAGTTCATTGTCTTCTAGTCTGTAGTCTAGTATACACTCTAGTATACTCTTAAATTAAGTCTAGTCTTTAATCTAGTCTATAGTCTAGTCTGTATTTTAGTTTATAGTCTAGTCTATTGTCTAGTTTAGTGTTGATTGGACTATAGACACTACTTTAGACTTAACTTGTCTATTTGCCTAGTCTCATTAACTTTTAAAAAGCTTGCGGAAATACAACAAATTGCAAGTGTGCACAGAAACAAATAATGAATATTGTATTTCCCCACAAATAATTCTAAATATTTAGCAATAAATTGATTTTAAAATTATTTCAAATTTCAAAGAAATAAATCAACAAATGAACATTTAATAAATGAAAAATCCAATTAAATAAATAATATTTATGAAATTATACTACAATTTGATCAATTAGATTTTTTCATTTGTTTATTTTGTTCTTAACAGTTGCTAAAATTTCTATATAATAGCAGAAAAAAATCATGATTCACATATCAATTAAACCGGGTTTTATTCAAGCAAGCATGACTTTGAAAAAAAAATAGTATTCAATAATTAAATTCCAACAGAAAACGTGTGATTTGGCAGAGCAAAAACCTTTTTTTTTTTAATTGGTAAAGGTTTGATCAGTTGTATGTTCACATTATCAAACACATGCTTTTATTCTTTTATTTTCATCTAAGCATGCGAATAATTTGTAGTTTTATTTTAAGTTTTCTTATCTGTTTAAGTTCTATTAAATACTACTTGTATATTAAAATAATTAATAATTTGACAGTTGAAGGTAAAACTAGAAAAAAATCCAATTTTATTGCAAAAATGTTATTATTTAAACTTTAACACTCTCTTTCGCCGTTTTCTTTTACTCTCTGTGGGGGGAATATATCAGTTTAAAATAAGAGTTAAAAGAAACTACGTAGTTTAATTTTTAAATATAAATTTCAAATCTCTTTAGAATTACAATACATCAACAACATCAACATTCACTTACTCACTAACTACTCTTCTACATACTCGACCATATTATAGTCGTGCAAATTAATATTGTGTGAATTTGTTAAAACAAAATAAATGTGATAGATGAAATTATCATTTTGTTGTTGTTTTTTTTTTTATAATTTTTTTATTTAAATTTAACAAATACAAAATTTGATTATTGCTCGTTTACAAGTGGCTATAAGAGACCTGCTAGTGTTTTATTAGAATTGAAAGATTGCAGCCGTCTTTTTTTTAAAGAATTTTTGTTTAAATAATTTGAGTTTATAATAATAGAAAAAACAACAAATAAGCCATGGGAGCTGTATTTTCACGTTTATATTGTCCGCGTCCAAAAGGATTAGGTATTAATTGTTATCTATTTTTATCATATCTATTCATTATGATAAATTGTGTGCAACATTTAAAAGAAATATACAAAAATATTTATCTATTATAGTATTAAATGAAATTTTCTTTAAAAACCGGCTAAAATTTTACTTATATTTTGTATTTTAGAATATAATTTAAATTGTTTTAAATTATGACCAATATTTTTGAAATATAATTGGAAAACAAAAATGTATGACTACATGATTTTAAAAAAATGTTTAAATCATTTAATACAAAAATATAAAACAACCGATTGAATATAAACGTTTAACAAAACAAGAAAGTGTTCTCCTTTCCCCTTCTCCATCTGATGAATAAAATACATAGATGTATGACGTTGTAAACAATTAATTTATATTGTTAATCACAATAATAATAACTTATGAATAAAAAAAAATTAAACATTAATTACATTTATACAACGCAAATTGTTAATTTTAACTTTTTTTGAAACAATGGTGAAATTAAGTTAACTATTGTTTCATCTACTTCATCTTAAAAATGAAAGTTATATTGTTCTCTGGAAAACATAAAACTCTCTAGTTATCTCTATTTCGCTTTTGGACAGTGCAAAATACTTATGTGTTGCGCTGTATGGAGTAACATAAACTCTCGTAATATAAAATGGCTATTTGAGGCTGTAATCAAGGTAATAATGTTGTTTGGTTTAATTATCTTGCGAAAGAAAAGGAAACAATACTTCCCTCTTCTCTGCTATTGTCCATCATTTAATGAAAGCAGAGTATAATGTTTCGAACTTGCTGCTCTATTTTGTTTGGATAAACTATCTGGGATATGCCTAAAGAATGTCCTAAACTTTGTAAATCAAACCGAACGGTTTACATCTAGAAATAGAGAGTAATAATCAAATGGACTCCTATGACCAATAGGAAAACACAATGGGAACGCAACTAGGTGAACGCATGTGAGCCACTCAGATTGATGGAGTAGTTGCCCTTCTTATCTAAATCTAGTTGGTAAGAAGTGGTGTCATTAACTTGACAATACCTAAACCAGGGAATTCTTCCCATTGATACTTTTATGCTAAAATGGCTATAAAGATCATCAGTTTGGGAGTGTATTTGTCGTCCTCCCAATATCTTCACTGGAAACACACTTGGGTCCAGTAAATTGATCCCTTTTTGCTACCTAAAACGAAAGAAAACGGTCAGCGTATTAGTACATATCGACCTAAGTAATCTGGTTTCTTAACCTAATCAGATTTTCGCATGAATATAGAAAGTTTATCTTTCGGATACCAACCCCCGATAGATGCATTAAGTCATGCAAGAAAAAGCCTAGCAGATTCATTCTCTGATCTGCTAGAGCAGGGCAATGATAGAGGCGGTGAGTAATTCTCTATTCTTCCTCTATATCCTGGCAGCCAGTGGACAGTCAGCTCCATCGTTAAGTTCCATAGATAAACTCTCAGAATATAAAGAAGTGCTTGGGATTTGTAGCTTGAGAGCGGTATGCCGAAGCAGTCGGTAAAGTGACCTAGCTGAATCATATGTTACATACCAGTTATGTTGTGTCTAATTGCCGCGTTGAGGGTGATCCTATCATAACAAAGAGGACCCTTGATGGTGTGGTGCCAATTTGAAAATTTCTACTGATGAAACTTAAAATTTTTATATATTTTTTTGATTATTTCTCAAAAATAATTAAAATAATTAGTTTAGTTTTTTTAATTTTCTTTTAACATGCTATATTACTAGTTTTCTATTCACTATTTTTACCTTACCAGTTTAAGTTTCATTAAAGTTCCGTTTTAATAATTACTCAAGTTATTGACAAGTTATTTATTTGATCTCAGACAAATTGTATTTAAGTATAAAATTACAAAATGTTTAATAATTTCAAAAGAAAAAACTTTGACTTGAATAAAAAATTAATAAAAGATTTCATAATCGATCGTAACGGTTGATAAAAGAGGTAGAGTGAGAAAGATGTTCTACATCTTTAGTCATAATAGACTTTTAAACCCAATTTTTTTCTCTTGTCTAGTCAATAGACAAGACAGTCTATACAATGTCGTGCTTCTTGACTATTATTTTGTTTCTTGAGTATTCTTTTGTCTTAGACCTGGTTCACACTAGAAAACATTTTTGGGAAAATTTTGATTTTTGTGTGTGAGAAAAATAGAAAGAAATATCAACCATCTCTTTCTCTCACACAAGAAATCAAAAGTTTCTCAACAAAAGTTTCCCAGTGTGAACCAGGTCTTAGTCTATAAACTAGTCTCTTGTCTAGTCTATAGTATAGTCACATGTCTAGTCTATAGACTAGTCTCTTGTCTAGTCTATAGACTAGTCTCTTGTCTAGTCTATAGACTAGTCTCTTGTCTGTTCTATATATTGATCTTTTGTCTGGTCTATAGACTGGTCTCTTTTCTGGTCTATAGACTAGTCTCTTATACGGTCTATAGACTAGTCTCTTATCTAGTCTATAGACTAGTCTCTTAGTTTAAAGACTAGTCTCTTGTTTAAAGACTAGATTCTTGTCTGGTCTATATATTAGTATCTTGTCTAGTCTATAGACTAGTATCTTGTCTAGTCTATATACTAGTCTCTTGTCTAGTCTATAGACTAGTCTCTTGTCTAGTCTATAGACTAGTCTATTGTCTAGTCTATAGACTAGTTTCTTGTCTAATCTATAGATTAGTTTCTTGTCTTGTCTATAGACTAGTTTCTTGTCTAGTCTATAGACTAGTTTCTTGTCTAGTCTATATACTAGTTTCTTTTCTAGTCTATATACTAGTTTCTTTTCTAGTTTACAGACTAGTCTCTTGTCTTTTCTATATATTGATCTTTTGTCTGGTCTATAGACTGGTCTCTTTTTCTGGTCTATAGACTAGTCTCTTGTCTGGTCTCTTGTTTAGTTTAAAGGCTAGTCTCTTGTCTATAGACTAGTTTCTTGTCTAGTCTATAGACTAGTTTCTTGTCTAGTCTATAGACTAGTTTCTTGTCTAGTCTATAGACTAGTTTCTTGTCTAGTCTATAGACTAGTCTCATGTCTAGTCTATAGAATAGTCTCTTGTCTAGTCTACAGACTAGTCTCTTATCTAGTCTACAGACTAGTCTCTTGTCTAGTCTACAGACTAGTCTCTTGTCTAGTCTACAGACTAGTCTCTTGTCTAGTTTTTAGACTACTATCTTGTCTAGTCTATAGACTAGTCTGTTATCTAGTCTATAGACTAGGCTCTTGTCTAAAAACTAGTTTCTTATCTATTGACTAGTGCAAATAATAGTCTCTTGTCTAGTCTATAGATAAGTCTCTGTTTTAGTCTAGACTAGTTTAGTTTTCTCTAGCTCACTCTCTTATCTACTCTTAGGACTAGTTACTTGTCCAGTTAATGGACTAGTCACTTGTCTAGTCTATGAATTAGTCTTTTCTCAAACCTATATACTAGTCTATACGCTATATCAAAATCGATCAAAACATAAACATTTTTTATGCAGTTTTGTCTGGTAAAGATTTAGTTTTTTATTAAGATTTCAATTTATATGATTTAATAAGATTTAATTAAAAAAGACAAATGGTTTAAATTTCGATTAAAAGCAAGTATTTCTTGGGAAACTTACTATCGTAAAATGTATTTATATAATTCAAGTTTCGGAAATTCGAATTTAACTTAAAAAAAATCGAACTTAATTTCGATTGTAGTTTTAGAATAGAGTGTTTGAAAAACAGATTTTGAAAAAAAGTGAAAATTAGTTTTCGAAATAAACCAAAAAAGTTAAAAACATCATTATTAAAAACAGTAGAAAGAAACAAGTAGAAGAACGAGAGTGATTTTAAAAAAGGAGAAATGAAAAGTGTTTAAGTAAGAAAAGTGTAAAGAAAAAAAGATCCAAGCCAAGTGTTTTTAAAAAATATATTAAGAAATGCATGCAGACATTTGAAAAACATTGCACTCAAGATCAGCAACACATAACATCATTATCACTATCCTGCAATCAAAACACACCTACACAAGCATCATCCATCCTACACATTAAGCCTAGTTAAGCTAGAAGTTAACCTTAAGAAAAAATCAACTTATACATTAATATTCTCTCAAAAAACAAATTTACAGATGAATACGATTATGATTTAATTGTCTTGGGAGGTGGTTCAGGCGGTTTGGCTTGTGCCAAAGAAGCTGTAGCAAATGGCGCTAAAGTAGCTTGTTTAGATTATGTAACACCCACACCACTCGGTACCAAATGGGGTATTGGTGGTACTTGCGTAAATGTGGGTTGTATACCCAAGAAATTAATGCATCAAGCTTCACTTCTAGGAGAAGCTGTTCATGTAAGTAAATCATTTAGATTTCAAAAATGTTTGTTTTTTTTATTTATTTATGTCCTATTGAATACTAAAGGAAGCTGCTGCTTATGGTTGGGAAATTCCTAATAAAGAAAACATTAAAGCCGATTGGGGTAAATTGGTGCAGGCTGTACAAAATCACATTAAATCTGTCAACTGGGTGACACGTGTTGATTTGCGTGACAAGTAAGTGTAGCTTTGTTAAATTTAAATGAAAATATTGGTGATTTATTAAAGACACTTTATGATTTTTAAAGGAAAGTTGAGTATATCAATGGCTTGGGTTCTTTAAAGGATCAATACACCGTTGTGGCTAAAATGAAGAACAATACTGAACGTACTTTGACTGGTCGTAATATTGTTATAGCTGTTGGTGGCCGTCCTCGTTATCCTGATATTCCTGGAGCTGTAGAATATGGTATTACCAGTGATGATCTTTTCAGTTTAGACAGAGCTCCTGGCAAAACTTTAGTTGTGGGTGCTGGCTGTAAGTAGTTTTTCCTTCTTCTTAATGCAATTGCCTTTAATTTTCTTTATTTTCCCTATTAGATATTGGTTTAGAATGCGCTGGTTTCCTTAAGGGTTTAGGTTATGATGCCACCGTTATGGTGCGTTCTATTGTTTTGCGTGGTTTTGATCAACAAATGGCCAATATTGTAGCCGATTCTATGGTTGAACGTGGTATTCCTTTCTTACATAAAACCATTCCCAAATCTGTAGAGAAAACACCTGAAGGTCGTCTTTTGGTAAAATACATTAATACCGAGACTCAAGAGGAGGGCAGTGATGTTTATGACACCGTTTTATGGGCTATTGGTCGCAAGGGTTTGGTTGATGATCTCAATCTTGCTGCGGCTGGTGTTGAAGTTAAGAACGATAAAATTCCCGTCAACGAGGCCGAACAAACAAATGTTCCCAATATTTATGCTATTGGTGATATTATTCTTAATCGTCCTGAATTGACACCGGTTGCCATACACGCTGGTCGCCTATTGGCTCGTCGTTTGTTTGGCAATTCAAAACAGATTATGGATTACTCAGATGTGGCTACCACTGTATTTTCTCCTCTAGAATATGCCTGTGTGGGTATGGCTGAGGAGGATGCTATTAAGAAATATGGTGAAGATAATATTGAAGTATTCCATGGTTTCTACAAGCCAACAGAGTTCTTTATTCCCCAAAAGAGTGTGCGTTATTGTTATGTTAAGGCTGTGGCTGAACGTAGTGGTGACCAAAAGGTTTTGGGTCTACATTATGTAGGTCCTGTAGCTGGTGAGGTTATTCAAGGTTTCGCCGCTGCTGTTAAGTAAGTTTTGCTTTTATTTTCCTTTTAACACTATTAAAACGTTCTTTTTTTCCTATTCTAGATCTGGTCTTACCATGAAAATCTTATTGAATACTGTTGGTATTCATCCCACTACCGCTGAAGAATTTACTCGTCTTGCTATTACAAAACGTTCCGGTTTAGATCCCACTCCCGCTTCTTGCTGCAGTTAAACACTATTCTCTTTGTTATCTACGCTATTTCTTAAATACATCCTACAATATCAACACCAACACGCTTTCGTATTCAAAAAAATATCCCGCTTTTTGTGTCTTTTGTATTAGTTTTTCTCTTTTCATTTCACAAAAGTTGTTACCAGTAGAACTGGCTTCATGTCATCATTATTAACCTCCACAAATATAAATTATAGATCTTTTTTAATTTATTTTTTTAGCAAAAATTCTTTTGTTTTGCCTCAAAATTATTTTTTGAAAATAATTTTGTTTGGTTTATCAAACTTATAAAACTAATAAAAGCGTAATCATCAATTGTAGAATGCTTGTTTTTTTGTAAACAAACTCAATTTGTAATACAAAATTTATAAACAAATAAAAAAGAAACACCACATTTACTTTAATAAAGTTTATAAAATTATATATAATACGTACTTGTTAATTGTTTTATTAAAGTTATTTGCTTCATAAATTTGTAATAATTTAAGTTCTATTTTAAATTATTTCTTTATGAAGCAAATAAAAGTTTTCTTGTGCTTGTTTTATGGGAAATTTAAACCGTTTGTCTTAACATAGATAGATAGATAGATAGATAGATAGATAGATAGATAGATAGATAGATAGATAGATAGATAGATAGAAAGATAGATAGATATATAGATACATACATAAATAGCTAGAAGCAAATATTTTTTTTATAAGTTTTATGCGGCATAGAAGGTTTGCAAAAAACCTGTAGTGCCTGTCGTAGAGAAGATCAATAACTTAAGACTGTTTAAAACGAACAATCTTCTTTGAGTATAAAAATTTGGTAGAAAGTGAAAGTGATCACAGAATTCGCTTGTTTTTGCTCTATCTCTTATAGTTTTCGAGAAAAATGGACTTTTGTGTTTTCACTCAATAAATTGATTTTTGATAGGAAATGAAAGTGATCACAGAATTCGCTTGAGTTTGCTCTAACTCTTATAGTTTTCGAGAAAAATGGACTTTTGTGTATTCACTCAATAAATCGATTTTTGGTAGGAAATGAAAGTGATCACAGAATACGCTTGTTTTTGGTCTATCTCTTATAGTTTTCTAGAAAAATGGACTTTTATGTTTTCACTCAATAAATCGATTTTTGGTGGGAAATGAAAGTGATCACAGAATTCGCTTGTTTTTGCTCTATCTTTTATAGTTTTCGAGAAAAATGGACTTTTGTGTTTTCACTCAATAAATCGATTTTTGATAGGAAATGAAAGTGATTACAGAATTCGCTTGCTTTTGCTCTATCTCTTATAGTTTTCGAGAAAAATGGACTTTTGTGTTTTCACCCAATAAATCGATTTTTGGTGGGAAATGAAAGTGATCACAGAATTTGCTTGTTTTTGCTCTATCTCTTATAGTTTTCGAGAAAAATGGACTTTTGTGTTTTCACTCAATGAATCGATTTTTGGTGGGAAATGAAAGTGATCACAGAATTCGCTTGTTTTTGCTCTATCTCTTATAGTTTTCGAGAAAAATGGACTTTTGTGTTTTCACTACAAAAAATCGATTTTTGGTGGGAAATGAAAGTGATCACAGAATTCGCTTGTTTTTGCTCTATCTCTTATAGTTTTCGAGAAAAATGTACTTTTGTGTTTTCACTCAATAAATCTATTTTTGGTGGGAAATATAAGTGATCACAGAATTCTCTTGTTTTTGCTCTATCTCTTATAGTTTTCGAGAAAATGGACTTTTGTGTTTTTTTCACTCAATAAATCGATTTCTGGTAGGAAATGAAAGTGATCACAGTATTCGCTTGTTTTTGCTCTATCTCTTATAGTTTTCGAGAAAAATTGACTTTTACATTTTCACTCAATAAATCGATTTCGATTTTGGCTCTATCTCTTATAGTTTTCTAGAAAAATGGACTTTTGTGTTTTCACTCAATAAATCAATTTTTGGTAGGAAATGAAAGTGATCACAGAATTCGCTTGATTTTGCTCTATCTCTTATAGTTTTCTAGAAAAATGGACTTTTGTGTTTTCACTCAATAAATCGATTTTTGGTGGGAAATAAAAGTGATCACAGAATTCGCTTGTTTTTGCTCTATCTCTTATAGTTTTTGAGAAAAATTGACTTTTATGTTTTCACTCAATAAATCGACTTTCGGTGGGAAATGAAAGTGATCACGAAATTCGCTTGTTTTTGCTTATCTCTTCACTCAATAAATTGATTTTCGGTAGGAAATGAAAGTGATCACAGAATTCGCTTGATTTTGCTCTATCTCTTATAGTTTTCGAGAAAAATGGACTTTTGTGTTTTCACTCAATAAATCGATTTTTGGTGGGAAATGAAAGTGATCACAGAATTCGCTTGTTTTTGCTCTATCTCTTATAGTTTTCGAGAAAAATGGACTTTTGTGTTTTCACTCAATAAATCGATTTTTTGTGGGAAATGAAACTGATCACAGAATTCGCTTGTTTTTGCTCTATCTCTTATAGTTTTCGAGAAAAATGGACTTTTGTGTTTTCACTCAATAAATGGATTTTTTGTGGGAAATGAAAGTTATCACATAATTTGATTGTTTTCGCTCTATCTCTTATAGTTTTCGAGAAAAACGGACTTTTGTGTTTTCACTCAATAAATTGATTTTTGGAAATGAAAGTGATCACAGAATTCGCTTGTTTTTGCTCTATCTCTTATAGTTTTCGAGAAAAATGGACTTTTATGTTTTCACTCAATAAATCGATTTTTGGAGGGAAATGAAAGTAATCACAGAATTCGCTTGTTTTTGCTCTATCTTTTATAGTTTTCGAGAAAAACGGACTTTTGTGTGTTCACTCAATAAATCGATTTTTGGTGGGAAATGAAAGTAATCACAGAATTCGCTTGTTTTTGCTCTATCTCTTATAGTTTTCGAGAAAAACGGACTTTTGTGTTTTTACTCAATTTATCGATTTTTGTTAGGAAAATAAAGTGATCACAGAATTCGCTTGTTTTTGCTCTATCTCTTATAGTTTTCGAGAAAAATGGACTTTTGTGTTTTCACTCAATTAATCGATTTTTTGTGGGAAATGAAAGTGATCACAGAATTCGATTGTTTTTGCTCTATCTCTTATAGTTTTCTAGAAAAAATGGACTTTTATGTTTTCACTCAATAAATTGATTTTTGGAAATGAAAGTGATCACAGAATTCGCTTGTTTTTGCTCTATCTCTTATAGTTTTTGAGAAAAATGGACTTTTGTGTTTTCACCCAATAAATCGATTTTTGGTGGGAAATGAAGGTGATCACAGGATTCGCTTGTTTTTGCTCTATCTCTTATAGTTTTCGAGAAAAATGGACTTTTGTGTTTTCACTCAATAAATCGATTTTTGGTGGGAAATGAAAGTGATCACAGAATTCGCTTGTTTTTGCTCTATCTTTTATAGTTTTCGAGAAAATCGGACTTTTGTGTTTTCACTCAATAAATCGATTTTTGGTGGGAAATGAAAGTAATCACAGAATTCGCTTGTTTTTGCTCTATCTGTTATAGTTTTCGAGAAAAACGGACTTTTGTGTTTTTATTCAATTTTTCGATTTTTGTTAGGAAAATAAAGTGATCACAGAATTCGCTTGTTTTTGCTCTATCTCTTATAGTTTTTGAGAAAAATGGACTTTTGTGTTTTCACTCAATAAATCGAAATGAAAGTGATCAGAGAATTCGCTTGTTTTTGCTCTATCTCTTATAGTTTTCGAGAAAAATGGACTTCCGTGTTTTCACTCAATAAATCGATTTTTGGTGGGAAATGAAAGTGATCACAGAATTCGCTTGTTTTTGCTCTATCTCTTATAGTTTTCGAGAAAAATGGACTTTTGTGTTTTCACTCAATAAATCGATTTTTGGTAGGAAATAAAAGTGATCACAGAATTCGCTTGTTTTTGCTCTATCTCTTATAGTTTTCGAGAAAAATTGACTTTTATGTTTTCACTCAATAAATCAATTTTTGGTGGGAAATGAAAGTGATCACAAAATTCGCTTGTTTTTGCTCTATCTCTTATAGTTTTCGAGAAAAACGGACTTTTGTGTTTTTATTCAATTTATCGATTTTTGTTAGGAAAATAAAGTGATCACAGAATTCGCTTGTTTTTGCTCTATCTCTTATAGTTTTCGAGAAAAATGGACTTTTGTGTTTTCACTCAATTAATCGATTTTTTGTGGGAAATGAAAGTGATCACAGAATTCGATTGTTTTTGCTCTATCTCTTTTAGTTTTCTAGAAAAAAATGGACTTTTATGTTTTCACTCAATAAAAAAGGAAATGAAAGTGATCACAGAATTCGCTTGTTTTTGCTCTATCTCTTATAGTTTTCGAGAAAAATGGACTTTTGTGTTTTCACTCAATAAATTGATTTTTTGTGGGAAATGAAAGTGATCACAGAATTCGCTTGTTTTAGCTCTGTCTCTTATAGTTTTCGAGAAAAATGGACTTTTGTGTTTTCACTCAATTAATCGATTTTTGTTAGGAAAATAAAGTGATCACAGAATTCGCTTGTTTTTGCTCTATCTCTTATATTTTTCGAGAAATATGGACTTTTGTGTTTTCACTCAATTAATCGATTTTTGGTGGGAAATGAAAGTGATCACAGAATTCGTTTGTTTTTGCTCTATCTCTTATAGTTTTCGAGAAAAATGGACTTTTGTGTTTTCACCCAATAAATCGATTTTTGGTGGGAAATGAAAGTGATCACAGAATTCGCTTGTTTTTGCTCTATCTCTTATAGTTTTCGAGAAAAATGGACTTTTGTGTTTTCACTCAATAAATCAATTTTTGGTGGGAAATGAAAGTGATCACAGAATTTGCTTGTTTTTGCTCTATCTCTTATAGTTTTCGAGAAAAATGGAGTTTTGTGTTTTCAATCAATAAATTGATTTTTTGTGGGAAATCACTCAATAAATCGATTTTTTGTGGGAAATGAAAGTGATCACAGAATTCGCTTGTTTTTGCTCTATCTCTTATAGTTTTCTAGAAAAATGGACTTTTGTGTTTTCACTCAATAAACCGATTTTTGGTGGGAAAAGAAAGTGATCACAGAATTCGCTTGTTTTTGCTCTATCTCTTATAGTTTTCGAGAAAAATGGACTTTTGTGTTTTGAATCAATAAATTGATTTTTGGTGGGAAATGAAAGTGATCACAGAATTCGCTTGTTTTTGGTCTATCTCTTATAGTTTTCGAGAAAAATGGACTTTTATGTTTTCACTCAATTAATCGATCTTTGGTGGGAACTCGATCTTTCACCCAATAAATCGATTTTTGGTGGGAAATGAAAGTGATCACAGAATTTGCTTGTTTTTGGTCTATCTCTTATAGTTTTCGAGAAAAATGGACTTTTGTGTTTTCACTCAATAAATCGGCTTTCGGTGGGAAATGAAAGTGATCACAGAATTTGCTTGTTTTTGCTTATCTCTTCACTGAGAAAAATGGACTTTTGTGTTTTCACTCAATAAATTGACTTTCGGTGGGAAATGAAAGTGATCACAGAATTCGCTTGTTTTTGCTCTATCTCTTATAGTTTTCGAGAAAAATGGACTTTTATGTTTTCACTCAATAAATCAATTTTTGGTGGGAAATGAAAGTGATCACAGAATTCGTTTGTTTTTGCTCTATCTCTTATAGTTTTCGAGAAAAATGGACTTTTGTGTTTTCAATCAATAAATTGATTTTTGGTGGGAAATGAAAGTGATCACAGAATTCGCTTGTTTTTGCTCTATCTCTTATAGTTTTCGAGAAAAATGGACTTTTATGTTTTCACTCAATTAATCGATCTTTGGTGGGAACTGAAAGTGATCACAGAATTCGCTTGTTTTTGCTCTATCTCTTAAAGTTTTCGAGAAAAATGGACTTTTGTGTTTTCACTCAATAAATCGATTTTTTGGTGGGAAATGAAAGTGATCACAGAATTCGCTTGTTTTTTCTCTATCTCTTATAGTTTTCGAGAAAAATGGACTTTTGTGTTTTCACTCAATAAATCGATTTTTGGTGGGAAATGAAAGTGATCACAGAATTCGCTTGTTTTTGCTCTATCTCTTATAGTTTTCGAGAAAAATTGACTTTTGTGTTTTCACTCAATAAATCGATTTTTGGTGGGAAATGTAAGTGATCACAGAATTCGCTTGTTTTTGCTCTATCTCTTATAGTTTTCGAGAAAAATGGACTTTTGTGTTTTCACCCAATAAATCGATTTTTGGTGGGAAATGAAAGTAGCTTTTTACTTATCTTTAATAATGTTTGTAAATGAAACTCATGTTTTTTTTGTTTAATAATTCCACTTTTGTTGTTTGTATTTATTACACACATTTTCTTTTGTTAATATTATTTTGTATGCATGTATTTTGTTTTATTTTAATATATATTTTATTTATTATTATTATTGTTTTTATAAATTTGTATGATAAATAATATTATATTTATTTTCTTACTTATTCCGTATGTATATATTTTTATTTTTTAAAACATTCAAAAACATTGACAAATTATTATTATTATTTATTTATATTTTATTTAAAATTTAATAGGGTGACAGTTTATTTTAACAAAATATTTTTGAGGAATTTGAAAAAAATTCCTCTACCAATTTATTTTCTTTTTTTGCTGTATTATGACTTAATAAGGGTTTTGCTGGAGAAATTTATAATTAATTGAAAGTTTTTTTTTAAGAAATAATTTTGAAAATTAATTATTTTAAATGTTCCCAGTTTATAGTGATAATTTTAACAAAATTTCTTAAATATTTCTCAACTTGAATATCACAAATATGATTTTGTTTTCTTTTGATTAACTTTTTAAAATCAAGCTTTAAAATTTGTTGCTTTTTTTTGAAAAAATAAATAGTTTTTTTTTAGTTTTTGTTTTAAAGTTTTTTTTTCCAATATTTTAAGTGTTTTTGTTTTTAAGAAATTTAACTACAATTAAACATTTTGTTTTGTTATTATTTTTATATTATTTATTTTAGTTAACTTAATTTCTTGCTCAAGTCTTTAAATTTTTTTTTTATTTTTTTAATTATTATTCTTTATGAAATACAATGTTTATTTCTTTTGTTTTACTTTTAAAATCACAATTGTTTGAAAATGTTATTATAGTGACAGTTGTTTTATTGGAATTGTTATTATTTTTTAAAATTCTCTTTATTGTTGCTTATAAAACTGCCACTATAACTCCCTTTTCTTTGTTTAAAGTTTGGAATGAAAACTCATATCTTATTAATTTTTTTCTTTTGCTTTAAAGAACTTTAACATAAAATGTTTTTTTTTTACCTTCATTGACTTGGGTTTTTTGAGTTGAGTAACTTTTATTTTGTATTTTTAAGATTTTTGTATAAACTTTTTTTTTTATAGATTTTTTTTATTTTTATATAAATTTGCTACACATCAATATAATTTCTACTAATATATCTTAAAATTAGTTTTAAAAAATGTTCAGGGTTTGATAAAGTATATTTTAAAGTTTTTTCTTTATTTAGTTTCACAGATTTGTTTTTTATTTTTAATATATAAATATTTAAATTAAACCAAAGATTTATATTTTTTTCATGATTGTAGAGAGTAAATATTGAAAAATTGTTGTTGGTCCAGTGAATAGAGTTTTTTCTTTTGGTTTGAGTTTATGTTGTTAGAATTTTCAAATAATATTCTGTTTAGTAAACGAAAAAAAACTGAAATTGAAAAAAAATTATATAAATAATTATTTATAAAAATTAAATAAAAAAACACATCAATCGGTTTTTGGAATTTTGGCAAATTTTTCAAAATTTTGGATTACATTTATTTCATCATTAGATACATTACTTTTATGAAGTTTTTTTCTTCTCTGTTTTGCTTGATTGACCCGGTAGTATGTTGGTTACACAGAGGGAAAAAGAAATACAAACTGCTGGTACTAAATTGACACCAAAGTGTTGTCAACAACATCCGTTGTTAAAGTATATATAAACATATGACAACACTCGTTGTCAACATTAAAATTTTATATACATCCCTTGTCTAAATGTTAACAAACGTGGTTAGCTCACTATTGGCATACAAACCGTATGTCTATACTTTGACAACGGATGTTTTCACTTCTATTCTGTATTTTAATTCGAATCGAAATTTTCTTTATTTGACAACTCCGACACTTTAATAACAACAACTTACAAAAACGTAGTTACGATCGTAATGCAGAAAACATACAATCGAAATTTTTTGTTGGGATATACATTTTTGATCGTATCTGAATGCGGAAACATAATCGAAATTCATAATAGCGGTGATTGCAAAATTATAAATATTTTGGTGTTAATTTGGTACCAGGCGTGTATATTTCCTTTTTTTCTCTGTTAAGTAGTTTTGATTGCCACCAGAGGCCCGAGTATGATTTCACTACAACTGGTAACTTCATGCCTTTTTCCAGCGGAAATTACTCAAAGGACTAGGACTAGCTGCAGAATATATGCGAAAAAAAACGTATTCCATATAATATTGTAATGTCATAGATGAAGACCACGTAATCTATCTATTTATTCCATCAGAGTATTCGCAAAACTACTTCATTGCTTAAACTATAGGACTACAGGATTTACAACATCCGTCCTATATAGTAAAGACCTATGGACTATGTTGTTTGCTAGCAAACACAATTAAAGTTTCGTTAGTATCCATATCCAATTTAATCCTTAGTTATTAGTTAACTTACCTTGAATTCCACTAAAGATTATAATATAAAGTTCATCTCAGTCATCATCTTTTAGAATGAAAAAGTAATTTCTAATCGTGATATAAAAAGTTAAACCAAATGCGTTAAATGATTTAAAATTAACACTGGAAACGTTTAACGCATGTTAAGAGTTATAAGATGAAATGGAAAACGGAGCCTAATCGCATCCATTGTCTTTGCCATTCAATTGGCTATGAAACTCAAATACGATCAGTTTTGGATGATTATCTTTTCGACGATCATAATGACATTTTCGAATCTCATTTCTGTTTATGCTTATGTTTGCAACTAAGAAAATGCAGACATAGCTCATGTCTTTCCATTGTCGTCCTATTTTTAATGGAGATTAATTTCTCAGTGATTTAGGCCCTTCTCAATCTTCGGCATTGGTATATAATTAGTTTCATGTGACTCTTTTCTCTAGCCGCTACAAATTCGCATCAATATAAGCTGAATATTCTCCACAGAACAATTATGCTTTCACATTTGATAGAGTATTATTAAACCAATATAAAGTTTAAAGATCTTTAATATCAGATGAAAATCTATCATCTATAAGATATATGTACCTTAATCGTGAAGTACGTCTCCAAACAGCATCATATATAAGGCGCTATCCACGCACTTTATTAACACTCTACAGTTATTTTATAATTTGCTTCGAATGGAAAATCTTTAGCTTTATTCGTTATCTTTGTAGACCTGGAATTCAACAGTAAAGTTGTTTTGTAACTCGCTTGGAAGGAAAATTCGTTACAAATTGTGGAACTGTTCGAAATATACATATGCAGTTGGTATTTTCTAAAGTCTAGGCATTAAATGTTTATTGACATCAGCATTGCAAACTGATCATCAGTTGCAGTGCAATAATGCATTTCCGAAAGTGCCTTGAATAGGAAATTATGTTTCTCGTAGATAAACAAAAGTTAATGTTAATGGTAATTACGAGGTTAATATTTCTTAACCTAATCATCTAGACGATTTTCCAAGTACTTTCCACTAGGCAAGTACTTAATACATCAAGAGCATTATCACAATTCTTCGAATAATGCATCAAGTCCCACCATTCAGAACGCATATATCTTATATCCTTCTTTAGAGTTGTTTAATAATTTGTTGTGCTTATGTTTGTAGCGTCAAAATATATTGATGCCTCACTCTCCCTAAAGTATGTCCGTCCGTCTGTGTGTCCTATGTAAACCTTGTGCGCACGCTACAGGTCAGCATTTTCAAGATAATTTGACAACATTTCTGTTTCGTTTCAATGCTTTACGATTGTGTTTATTCTGCATTTCGGCCGTAATTACATTTTTGTAAGTTGTTGTTTATGTGGCAGAGAGACGAATTGAAATGCAGAATATCAAAGTTGCCAAACAGAGAAAATTTTTATTAAAATTGAAATGCAGAATAGAGACCACTATTTAAATTTTATTAAATTATATTAAAATATTACATTACAATTGTCATAAAACTGTGACCCCCGAGCATGTTTCCTTGATGCTAGATCCCATCTTGGTGTATTGCAATACGAGGGTAAAGAGGTGCTACCAATGGCCCCTATTCTGCATTTCAATTTGAATCGAAATTTTCTCCGTTTGGCAACTTTTGTATTCTTTATGTCGTTTCGACTCTCCGCCACATAAACAACAACTTACAAAAACGTAATTACATTGAAAAAGCATTGAAACGAAATGGAATTGCTTCTTCTTTTTCTTTCGATTCAGTTTTTTGTTGGAATACCTCTTTTCGATCATTGCTTAACTGAATGCGTAAACGTAATCGAAACGCAGAATAGGGGTGAATAAGTCTAGTCTGTCGGGACTATAAACTTTTTTTTTACATTTCAATCTTTAGCTTGAACTTAAATGATTTGAAAAGCGGTCTAACCAGAGCACCACATACGGGTGGCTACTTGCCCACTGGACTTTGTATCTTGGTTGGTCAGTTGGTTCAGGTTCCTTCGGAACCCCCGTACTGGATGCAGTTTAAACCTAAATCCTAGGAAGAGGTTGCTTGGTTAAAAGACTGATATATGGTTAAATATAATTTTCACGATGAATTTCTGTTATCGTTCTTAGTTTCTAGGAGCGTGACTCAAATGTTGGATTTGAGTTCTGATAAGGCGAAGATTTGGCGACATTATTATCGGGGTTAGATTGAGCTTACTCATAACAGCTGTTCTTACGCAACAGGGCTACTGTGGCGAAAGATAAGATAGCAAAGTACATATTAAACTTCTTCCTTATTTAGAATGTGTGACATGAATGGAAAGTTTCGAAACTGATTTAAAAAAAAGTCCAATTGATGTTTAAAATAGTAAAAATAAAGACTTCAAAGTTGAAAACATATTGAAACAAATCTATAATACAAATTAGGAAAATCTAAGAAGAAAACTAAAAAATCAACTCTGAAAAAGTTGAAAACTTTTTTGTTTTGTTTCGTTTTTTGTTGTTGTTGTTGTTGTTGTTAAAATGAATACCAAGTTAAGTTTTTGTTTTGTTTTACTTTTTCATTGTTTGTTTTTGTTGCTCATTTGTATAGAAAATAGAACTTGTTTTCACACATTTTGTATTTTTTTTTTACAAATATTTATTTTAAATTTTTTTTTGTTTTTTAAATTTGTTTTTTAATATTAATTTACACATTTAAACATACAATTAATACATTATTATTTTATAATAATATTATACATTAGATGTAGTATATTAAATATATATATTTTTTTGTATTTGTTGTTTTATTTATACTTTAAATTAGGTTTTCAATTTAGTATTTTATTTTATATTTAATTTATTTTAATAATTATAAACTAATATTTATATTTAAGTTTAGATTAAGATTTATACAAATTGCATTTATAATTAGTTTTATTTTTATATATATAAATTTATATGTATACTTTATATAACTTGACTATATTTCCACTTTTTTTGTAATTTGTTTTTTTTTTTAGAAAGATTTTCTTTTATAATTTTTTTTTGGATTTTAATTTTTTTTTATTTTTAGTTTAATTTTGCTTAAATTATTACACACAGATTTTGTTTTTACTTTACTTTAGTAATGAGAAAAGGGAGCAGATTTAAGGAGGGGAATTAGGTTGCTTGTGGTGTTTGAAAATTTTGGGTCTTGGGTTAGAAAAAGATTTGTTAAAAAAAAAAACATTTTTAGTTTTATTTTCTTTGTTAAACTTAATACATATTGTTTTTTTTACTTTCTCACTGTGATTTTGTTGTTGTTTTTCTATATAGTAGTAGTTAGTATAATATATTTTATTTTCGGTAATATTTGTTTTTTCTCCTTTTTTGATTGATTATTTTTATGATTTTTTTTCTTTCTGGATTTTTTTTTTTGCTTGTTTATAACATAAAAATTAGTAATTTTTTTGTGGTTTTCTGCTAAAATTAGTTTTTTTCTTTATTTTTAATTTTATGTATATGTATGTGGGCATAAATATTTCTTTTTTTTTAATTTGGAGGATTTTGGGGGGAAGAGATTTAATGTCCTTTGGGTTTTTTTAATTTTTTTTAAGTATTTAGTACATTTTTTTATTATTTTTCTAAAGCGCCTTGCCTTTTTAAGGTGGTTTCTGTTACGCAACTGCTGCGTTAAAACAAAATTACAAAATTTTAGTGTTTTTCCATTTACTTCTTGTTAAATGTTAAATTTTTACAAAAAAAGTTTTAAATTTCCAACTGTTTTAGGATTTTTGAATTTTAGTCTAATCTTGAGTCTAAAAACTTAAATTGAATAATGTCCCCTATTCTGCATTTCAATTTGAATCGAAATTTTCTCCGTTTGGCAACTTCGATATTCTGCATTTCGATTTGACTCTCCGCCATATAAACAACAACATACAAAAACATAACTACGATCGAAATGTAGAATACACACACACAATCGTAAAGCATTGAAACGAAAAGGAATTTCGTCTTCTTTTTCTTACGATTCAGTTTTTTGTTGGAATACCATTCTCCTTACAAAATAATAGAATTTGTTCTTAAGCTTCAATATCTAGAACTGATCTTCCAATCTTGAGAATTTTAAATTTTCACTTGAAATTTTCATTTCCCTCGAAGGGAAAATTGCTATCGTGAACTTGTTGTGAACAATTCATTAACAATAGTTTATTTTGTATGCAACAGCTGTTCAATGTTTACAAAATTTCATTAACAAATTACACAACAGCAAAATTTTTTCACTATAAAAAAATTAGTGAATTAAAAAAAGTGAAAAGTTAAACATATTCCACATGAAATGTTGATTGGCGATAGGGGTGATTTAAGAGTTTGTTCTAAAACAACTCATTCTAGAGGGGACTCTCAGTTAATCCAAAATATTCGATCACTGGTCGGCTGTCTCATCAATCTAAACTAACAAGTTCTAGAAACTTGTTTCAGTATTTAAAATATCCAAAGACAACTTGTTTTAGAACTAGTACTAGGTTTCTTACAAAGGAATTTGTAATTTTTCTTTAAAGTTTCTCTGGAACAAGTTTCGATGTTCACAATTTTCAACCAAAATCTTGAAGTCTCTTTAATTGTGAATAAAACATTCAGAAAAGGATTTTAGAATTTGTTTTAAAGAAAGAACTCTAGAACTGATTTTCATCTTTATAATTTTAAACTAAAATGTTCACAAAAAAAAAACTAGTTCTAGAACTAGATCGAAATCTAACAGTTTCAAACAAAAATTGGTGAAAAACGGAACTAGTTGTACGTTATTTACAAACGGAATTGTAATTGTTCTTAAAAGTGTCCCCGGAACTAGTTTCCGATGCACACAATATTGAACCAAAATGATTGAGTCTCTTTAATGAATGAATCAAGCATCCAGGAAAGAATTTTCGTATTCCTTTTAAATGATGAACTCTGAAACTGATTTCCATCTTTATAATTCAAGACTAAAATGTCCACAAACAATTAGTTCTGGAACTAGAATGAAACTTGACAGTTTTAAATAAAAATGCGTGAAAAACTGAATTAGTTTTACGTTTGTAACAAACGGATTTGTAATTGTTTTTCAAAGTTTCCCTAAAACTAGTTGCAGTGCCCACAATATTGAACCAAAATCATTGAATCTCTTTAATGAATAAATAAAACATTCAGGAAAGAATTTTCGTCTTTGTTTTAAAGAAAAAACTCTAAAACTTATTTCCATCTTTTCAAATCAAGACTAAAGACTGTTCATATTGTGGACTCCACAAACACCTAAATCTGGAACTAGAATAGAAGTTGTCAATTTCAAACAAAAATGGGTGAAAAACTGAACTAGTTTTATGTTATGTATTTGGTGAATGAATAAGGTGATTTAGTATAAACCTTATTCATTCACTTTAATTGTGAATAAAACATGGCAGACACATTTTCAGATTTTATTCCAAAGCAACTGATTCTTGAACTAATATCCATTTTTTAAATTTTAAACTAAAATGTTCACAAAAATCTTATTTGATACTTAACTAGTTGTAAGATTGCTACAAAGAAATTGTATTTTCTCTCATAAGTTTTCATTGAACTTCATTTCGATGACGATAATTTGGGGAAACCGTTCTATAGGACAAATGTCGACGTATGTATAACGCTTTCACAGAATCGGCGGGCAATCTATGGGTTCTGCTCTCCAATGACCATATCATACTCAGACAAGGACTGTATTTGTATTAAAAGATTCATTATTTAAAACTTTCATTAAACAAGTTGGAAATTTAAAACAAAGGGAGGGGGAAGGAAGATTTCAAAACGACATTGAAAAAAAAACTATTATAAGGATTTTGGTGGCTCGGGATTTACTTTATCGGTTCATGATTAAAACATTCTAAAATAGTATATATGTGTAAGTATGTATGTGTGTGTATATAAATCTATGACAAAACTATTATATTTCTTAATATTTGTGTAATTTAGTTTTTATTTTATTTTTTTTCCTTTCTTTATAATATTCTTCTCTTTTTGTTTTCTGCAAAATCGTTGATGCTAATGATGGGCGGAACTGTTTTAATTTTAAATTTTTTGTCATTTCTCTTCTAACTGACTGTTTTTCTAACAAAATCATATCAATAATTGTAGCGCTTCTTCTATCCATTGTTGCCTAAAGTAAAAGTAAACAATGTTTTTTTTTTTTTTTGAAATATGTTTGTTGAACTGTTGATGTAAGTGAATGTAAAGGGAACAAGTGGTTGTTGTTGTTGCTTGGTGTAAAAATGATGTTTGTTTTTTGTAAAATTTAATCTTAAATTAAATATAGATTTAAATCGTTGCAGTTTGTTCTCTTTTTTTGTTTGTTTGTTTTATTTGTTTTTGTGTGATTTGTGTCATGTTTATTTGACAAAGGTGGGAGCATTTTCATTTTTTGTTAATTTGTTTATATACTTTATCAATCTTGTTTGTTGTTGGTAGTATATTCCGACTTGATGTCGTAACTCTTTGATTTTTGTTTTTTATTATCAGCTGCTGCTTCTTTTGTTGTCTTTTCTGGTGCACACAAACGAGTATAGTTTTCTGGAAGGCTTTTTAATTATTTTTGTGTTGTTATTGCTTTGGCGGTATATCTGTCAAGCAAAATATATATTTAAAAAGGCCTTCTTTTTTTTTTTGTTAATTACAACCATTTTTCATATTCCATTGCCAATGTTTTGAGTTCAATTAGTAGTTGCAGCTCCAGAACGCCAAGTTATAATTGAAGACTGCAAGGGAAATAAAAAAAAAATAGTTTAGACATTGTTGATGTATTTACATGATTTAAAATATGTATATTATTTAGTCCAGATTATATGTATATTATTTAGTCCAGACTATAGTTTAGAACTTGGACTAGTCTATAGTTATAAACTAGACTACAGACTAGTCTATAGTCTAGTCTTTAGTCGAGTCTAGTCAATAGTATAGTATATAATTTAGTCGATAGTCTGTAGTATAGTCGATAGTCTATAAGGAGTGAGATCGAAAAATTCTTAACACACGTTTTTCATTACATTTTTCAACCAAAGTATTATTTGATTTTTTTTTTGATCAAGTTACCTTTGAAAAACATGTCAGAAAAAAGTGCGTACTGAAATTATTAAATATTTTCAACTAAACCCAACTTGGTCTTACAAAAAGTTGGCCAAGCATACAAAGGTCTGCCGTCAAACTGTTTCCAATGTTATTAAACAGTACCGGGAGAACTTGTCAGTTGATAGAAAACCTGGTTCAGGTAGAAGTAATGGTCCACATGATGTTTCTAAAGCCAAAAAAATAGAACGCATTTTCAAAAGAGCTCCCAACACCTCCGGTAGGAAAGCAGCTCGGTTAGCTCAGTGCTCGGACTATTTGGTACGAAAAGTTAAAGCTAATGCAGGTTTAAAAACATACAAGGCTCAAAAAGTTCCTGACAGGAACGCTGCTAAAAATTTAGAGGCCAAAAACAGAGCACGGAAATTGAAGTCAAGTTTTATAAAAAAATATTCTTGCTACATAATGGATGACGAAACGTATGTTCTGGCAGATTTTTCGCAACTTCCAGGTCAAAAGTTTTATGTTGATGCTCGAGGGAATGTTGAAGAAAAGTTTAGGACCCAAAAGCAGACAAAATTTCCCAGAAAGTTCTTGGTATGGCAAGCAATATGCAGTTGCGGCAAAAGAAACCAATCATTTGTTACAACGGGCTCTATAAATACCGAAATTTACATCAAGGAATGGTTACAAAAAAGGCTGCTTCCATTCATAAGACTTCATAATGTGTCCACTTATTTTTGGCCTGACTTGCCATCCTGTCACTATGGTAAACAAGCCCTTGAGTGGTACAAGAACAATAATGTGGTATTTGTACCAAGAGAGGCAAATCCTCCAAACTGCCCGGAACTAAGGCTAGTGGAGAGATATTGGACTCTTGTTAAAAGAGAATTAAAGAGTACAAAAAAGGTGTCCAAAAGTGTGGTAGATTTTAAACGGAGATGGACTACATGTTCGAGCAAAGTGACAGAAAGCACTATAAAAACGTTAATGGAAGGGTTTCCGAAAAGGGTTCAAAATTTCATCACTAGTGATTAAAACTATAAAAATATTTTTTTTTTTTTGTAAATTGTAATAATAATTTGAATCAAATAAAAAAAAAATAAAGCTGTAATTTTAGTGGTTTCTTTTTATAAACATATATGTATGTTAAGAATTTTTCGATCTCACTCCTTAGTATAGTCTATAATCTAGTCGATATTCTATAGTCTAAACTATAGTCTAGGTTATAGTCTAGTCTATAGTCTAGTCTAGTCTATAGTCTAGTCTATAGTCTAGTCTATAGTCTAGTCTATAGTCTAGTCTATAGTCTAGTCTATAGTCTAGTCTATAGTCTAGTCTATAGTCTAGTCTATAGTCTAGTCTATAGTCTAGTCTATAGTTTAGTCTATAGTCTAGTCTATAGTCTAGTCTATAGTCTAGTCTACAATCTAGTCTATAGTCGAGGCTATATCCTAGTCTGTAGTCTAGTCTATAGTCTAGTCTACAGTCTAGTCTACAGTCTAGTCTATAGTCTAGTCTATAGACTTGTCTATATTCTAGGCCACAGTCTAGTCTATATTTTAGGCTATAGTATAGTCTATAGTCAATTCTCTAGTCTAGTCTAGTCTATAGTCACTTCTCTAGTCTAGTTTATAGTCTAATCTATTGTCTAGTCTATAGTCTAGTCTATAGTCTAGTCTATAACCTAGTCTATAACCTACTCTATAGTCTAGACTATAGTCTAGTCTATGTATTCAGTTTATCGTTGAAAGAATTTTTATTTTTGGAAACTTACCATTATTTGTATTATTAACTCCTTGGGCGGGTGCTGAAGTAGCCAATATTGTTGCGGCAGCTGTGGCTGTCGATCCATTTCCAATTCCACCTGCAATAAGGCTGCTTACAGCAATACCACCACCGCTGCCGTTACCATTTAGACCAGCTCCAGCAACAGCAGCAGTTGCTTGCAATTTCAAACCATTAGGAATGTTAACGGTCACATTTCGACCATTATTAATCACCCCATTAATTGGAGGTGATGACGAGATCAATGACGATGACGAAGAGACACCACTCGATGAGGACGGCGACGGTGAGGGTGTCGAGGGTGTGGGTGAACCACGGGTTACAGCAGTAGCTGATATATTTTTGGCTGTCAATGATAATGGTAGACTGCTACCAAATGTAACAAGGGCCGTAGGACTACCAGCTGGTGGACTGCTAATGCCACCTCCTCCCCCTCCACCCTGAGTAGGAATTGCTACAGCTTGTATGGTGGTAGTAATTGTGGGATTTTTACGCTGTTGTTGTTGGATGACAACATTACTGTTGCTATTAATTGATATTGGTGATGTAGAATTAATATTGTTGTTGTTGCTGTTGTGGTTGATTTTATTTATCACAGGAGATATTGTTGTGGGCATTGCAGTTTGTAACTATTTATAACAATTACAATATTTATACAACATTACAAATTATCCATAATTGTTGGTTATTTTTATAAGTTTATTGATAAAATTGTTTTCAATTTTGATTTCAACATTTATAAGTTTTTGAGTGAGTGTTGGTATGTATGAATTTGGTGGTATGTGTGTAATAATTTTGCAATTTAAAAAGTGAAATTTTCGTTTTAAAGCAATTTGTGTTTTTTTTTCGTTTAAAATGAGATCGTAGTTTGTTTAGGCGTATAGAAGTGTATATTTAATTTTTGATTAATTAATTAAAAATAGAGCAGAAAATAAAAAAAAAATTAAAACAAATTAAGAATTAAAAAAAAACTTAACAAAAAAAATAATAAAATAAATAAACAAAAATTTAAAAAAATATGTTAATAAAATAGAAACAATTTTCTTCTTGTTGGCAGTTAATTTTTGTAAAATAAGTGTTCCTCATCAAATGATTCCTAATAAATCTATATACACTTTGATTCCTAGTCGTATGTTTAGGAAAATGCTAACACTCAATTTCTTTCATCATCATAATTGTATTATGCATTTGATTTTTACTACTTACACCAGCACCAACTGGTGATGACATTGTATTGCTGCCGCTGCCACCACTGCTGCTGCCATTACTGCCGCCACTTGATAGCGAACTAGATGAACTGTACAATGTACTGCCACGTCCAGATGAAAGAGAATGTGTATCATTTATTGTTTCTAGAACAAGAAATAAGAATATTTTAAAGAAATAAAATTAAATTTTGTATATTTAGGTTTGATATAATTTGGTAGATATAATGGTCCTTTAATATCATAAGATTAAAAGTTTAAAGAAAGTATTGTCTCTAATTCTTATTAAGTATATTTTTTTAGTTTACTCAATAGTCTAGTCCATAATCTAGTTTATTTTCTAGTCCATAGTCTAGTCCATAGTCTAGTCTATAGTCTAGTCTATAGTCTAGTCCATAGTCTAGTCTATAGTCTAGTCTATAGTCTAGTCTATAGTCTAGTCTATAGTCTAGTCTATAGTCTAGTCTATAGTCTATAGTCTAGTCTATAGTCTAGTCTATAGTCTAGTCTATAGTCTAGTCTATAGTCTAGTCTGCAGTCTAGTCTATAGTCTAGTCTAAAATCTAGTCTATAGTCTAGTCTATAGTCTACTTTATAGTCTAGTCTATAGTCTAGTCTATAGTTTAGTCTATAGTCTAGTCTATAGTTTAGTCTATAGTCTAGTCTATAGTCTAGTCTATAGACTAGTCTAAAGTCTAGTCTATAGTCTGGTCAATAGTCTAGGCTATAGTCTAGTCCATATTCTAGTCTTCAGTCTAGTCTGTATAGTCCATTCTATATAATCTTCATAGCCTAGTCTGTAGTCTAGACTGTATAGTCTAGAGTATATAGCCTAGTCTGCATAGTATATTCGATAGTCTGGTCTAGACTACAGTCTAGTCTGTATAGTCCATTCAACATAATTAGTCTATAGTCTCGTCCATAGTCTAGTCTGTAGTCTAGACTGTATAGTCTAAAGTATATAGCCTGGTCTGCATAGTATAGTCCATATTCTAGTCTATAGTATAGTCTTTATTCTAGTCTAGACTATATTCTAGTCTATAGTCGAGTCTGTAAAGTCCATTCTATATAATTCAGTCTATAGTCTATTCTATAGTCTAGTCTATAGTTTAGTCTACAGTCTAGTCTATAGTCTAGTCTATAGTCTAGTCTATAGTCTAGTCTATAGTCTAGTCTATAGTGTAGTCTATAGTCTAGTCTAAAGTATAGTCTAAAGTATAGTCTATAGTCTAGTCTATAGTCTAGTCTATAGTCTAGTCTATAGTCTAGTCTATAGTCTAGTCTATAGTCTAGTCTATAGTCTAGTCTATAGTCTAGGCTATAGTCTAGACTATAGTCTAGTCTATAGTCTAGTCTATAGTCTAGTCTATAGTCTAGTCTATAGTCTAGTCTATAGTCTAGTCTATAGTCTAGTCTATAGTCTAGTCTATAGTCAGTCTATAGTCTAGTCTATAGTCTAGTCTATAGTGTAGTCTATAGTCTAGTCTATAGTCTAGTCTATAGTGTAGTCTATAGTCTAGTCTATAGTAGACAGCAATATATTGTTGTCTACTAAACTGTAGTCGTTTCTATAATGCAGAATTTTCTCTTATAATTTCCTTTGGATTTGTCTAAAATTTTAATCAGCAACGTTATGAAATTGTTTTTAAATTTTACGTCATTTTCTGTCTAAGTAGATTTTGTTACCGTTACTTCTATTTTTAAAATACTTTTTTCGTATATTTTAAGAACAAACTTTCTAATTGAATCTAAAGAATTATAATTAGTTTTCAGCATTGTATCTGTATATTTTTTGCATAAAATCCTCTCACATTTTTATTGAAAAAATTCAGTCAGTAATATTATTAACGTTTTAAAATAAATTCGAAATTATCATAAACACAAGGTAGTATATTTAGAGGTATGGTGGTAGGCATTTGATTTTTTATTTTTTTGCAAAATAATTTATGGGTCACTTTAGCATTAATAAATAAATTGATGATTTGCATCGATGTGTCCTTTTTCACGCAATACCCTACACTTGCAAGGTAATTTTACCAGTTGATATAATTGTCATTGTTTAAATGCTCTTAGTAATCTAGAGTTTCAGCTTTAGGATTCTTATAAAATTAATAAATTTTTTTAAATCTAAACAATAAAGGAGATTCTTAATTTATATTCACTATATAGCAAACAATCAAATTCTTAATGATCTCCTTCAAAATATGTTTTCAACTATTTTTGCTATTTTCTATGAATTTTATTATTGTCATATGTTGTTGTTGTAGTATTTTCTATAAAAATGCATCTTATTTAAATTGTCAGCATGCTTTTTACCTAATATTTCGAAACTTTATACAGAGATCTCGTTTTGAAATGCAAAACTTAAATACTCGTCGTACTAGAGAATAGCTTTACAACTAAATGCAACACCGCAATGCAATCTTAAAAAATATTATGCTAAAATGTGGCGCAAAATAATATTCAATACTTGGTCTACTTTATATAAAAATAAAGTCGTACGAAATTTGAATAAAATTCTAAAATTTATTCTCTAACACTTTGTCAAAGTGTAGTTGGTGTTGTGTTTATACTTAATAAAGTATAAGATATTTAATGTATTTCTGCTGCGGCTGCATTTGCTGCTAAATACTAAGTATGAAACAGCAGTTTTTGTTTTGTTTCTTTTTTTTCGAATAAGGTTGTTGTTGTCGATTGTTTGCGTAAAAAGTGAAATTAAAAATTATAATTTTGAGTTTTGAAGGAAAAAGGAAAAACCCATATTAATAATAAGAAAAAGAGGAGGTTAAGGAAAGCATACATTTAAATTTAAGCAAGATATGAAAAACAGTTTAGTTGACCTTTTTTTACTAGAATCAGTTTCCATTACAAATCACAATTTTTGGGTGCAGATCATAACAGCGAACAATTTTAATAATACAGAAGATTAACTGGGTCAGTGAACGTGAATGGGTTTGTTGGAAATTCCTCAACAATTAAATGGTTAGAAATCGTTATTAAAAATCGATTTCCATTTTATAAACATTATAAGCATATAAAAATAACGATTAAAAACTTACCTCTCTCATTTGGAATGCTACCAATTTCGATATCAGAAAAAATACCTAATCCCGAAAACATTTGTTCATACTTTGGACCAAGTTCACGCTTTAAGCTAACAATACGTTTTTGTAAATTGATTTTCTCATTCGCTAAATGTTCCGATTCAACTTCCAGTTCTTGAGCACGTTTTTGGAAAGTCTGAAAAGGAAATAAATTTATTAAAACAAGAACAACAAAATTTGCATAATTTATTATTATATTTAGGTCAAATTATAGACTGGCACTAGACAAACTATAGACTAGACTATAGACTAGACTATAGACTAGACTATAGACTAGACTATAGACTAGACTATAGACTAGACTATAGACTAGACTATAGACTATACTATAGACTAGACTATAGACTAGACTATAGACTAGACTATAGACTAGACTATAGACTAGACTATAGACTAGACTATAGACTAGACTATAGACTAGACTATAGACTAGACTATAGACTAGACTATAGACTAGACTATAGACTAGACTATAGACTAGACTATAGACTAGACTATAGACTAGACTATAGACTAGACTATAGACTAGACTATAGACTAGACTATAGACTAGACTATAGACTAGACTATAGACTAGACTATAGACTAGACTATAGACTAGACTATAGACTAGACTATAGACTAGACTATAGACTAGACTATAGACTAGACTATAGACTAGACTATAGACTAGACTATAGACTAGACTATAGACTAGACTATAGACTAGACTATAGACTAGACTATAGACTAGACTATAGACTAGACTATAGACTAGACTATAGACTATACTATAGACTAGACTATAGACTAGACTATAGACTATACTATAGACTAGATTATAGACTAGTCTATAGACTACACTATAGACTTGACTATGGTTTAAACTATAGACTAGACTTAAGACTAGACTACAAACTAGACTACAAACTAGTCTACAAACTAGACTACAAACTAGACTATAGACTATAGTATAGACTTTAGAATAGACTATAGTATAGACTATAGAATAGCCTTTAGGCTAGACTGTTGATTACACTATAGAGTAGGCAACATCTTCCTGAATTTTCCTTAATTCATATCTTAATAAATTAATAATAATATCATTCAACTTACTTGGACACATTTTAAAGCTTCACCCAATATAGCTAAATTGGAGGTTTTTCTGCGATCTTCATCTTTCAAAGATAATTGATTTTTCAATGCTTCATAGCATTCTTTTAAATGGGCACGACGATTCTTTTCTAATTTATTATGAACTTCACGGGTACCAGCCCTAAAAATTGGAAAGAAAAAAAAAACAAAGATTAGTACTAAAGATACAAAATGAACCAGACCCTTTCCAAACTTACCCATTACTTGTGGAACTAATGGTACGCCTTCTAGGCGTAGCATGTGTTACATGATTTGAACCGGCTCCTACCGCTGACTGCTGTCCACCAGCAGCATTAAGCATATGCATATAATGACTGCCAGCCGATGAGGCTCCCAACGAGGACGACACATGACGGGGCGGTGAGTGTTGGCTAGAAGTCGAGTGTTGACTGGACGATGAGTTTGTACCGAAACTATGATGATGCTGTTGCGTTGGTGGTATTTCATCGACCATCATACTGTTGCTGTTGTTGCCATTGTGCAACTGATGATGCTGGTTGGCTGAAAGTTTATGGGAGGATAGTGAGAAACTTCGTATACGTGATTGTGTGGGTTCAACAAATTTTCTACTCGACATGGGTGGCGGTGTCAAGGGTATAAAAGTTTTTGGGCGATTAGTTAAAACCATACAACTACCGCCATTGGCGGTTTGTTGTTGTGCTTGCTGAGACGTTGACGGCGACGAGGATGTTGGAGTTAATTGATAGGGAAAGCCGGTTATGAGGGGTATATTTTTATTATTAAAAGGTATATTAATGGCCTTAGACAGGGACACTTGTGTTGTGGCCGGTTGCTGCGTTACTTGGCCTATAGTGGCTGTGGGAGCCGCTATGCGTATGCCATTTGCCAACAACATTTGTTTGCTGGCAGCAGCATTTCCTATAATTTCACCATTTCTACCTATTAAAGTAAATGTGGACATATTGCCACCATCCGTCGCCGCAGTCTCAGCAGCTGTTTTAGATTTCATCATTGTGACATCTTCTGGTTCTTCGTCATCTGTTGCCATTTGTATGGGTGGCGACAATGATGAGCTTGATGAGGATTTTAACAATTTGCTTGAGGTGGAATTGGTCAGTAACATGAATGAGGTGTTTTTAGTATCAGTGGTATTATTATCATTACTGTTGTTGTTGGTGTTGTTTGCATCTTCTTTATTATGGATTTTTATTTTTGTTTTGAAATTTACATTTTAAACCAATTCGTTTTCATTTTGTGTGATAGTTGTTGGTGAAAGATCAAGGAGTTTAAATTAAAAAAAGAAGGGAAAAATAAAAATTTTAAAAAAAATATAGAAAATAAAAAATACAAGAATTTAGACAAAGTTAAACAAAAAAAATTTGAAACACATGTAGGCAAGATGAAAAAGATGTAATGCAGAACAGAAATATGTGTTTTATAAAAGACAAGAGCGAGTAAGAGAGTAGCTGTTAAATGATAAATGTATAATAATGAATTTTTAAAATTTTAATAAATTGTTAGATAAAAGACAAACATGAAAGCAAAGAAGAGTGCAACATTGGTGGCAAATTTTTTCTCAAATAAATAAAACAAAAACTAGCCTATTTGAACAAAGAGTACACAATAGACTAGACTATAGACTAGACTATACTAGAATAGGCTATAGTCTAGTCTATAGTCTAGTCTAGACCAGAGTATAGAACAGACCATAGACCAGACTATATAATAGACTAGACTATAGAACAGACTTTTGTCTAGACTATAGACTAGACTATATACTAGACTATAGACCAGACTATAGACTAGACTATATACTAGACTATATACTAGACTATAGACTAGACTATAGACTAGACTATATACTAGACTATAGACTAGATAATATACTAGACTATAGACTAGACTATATACTATAGACCAACTACTAGACCGTAGGCCAAACTAGATTGGAAAACAAACTAGACAAGACTTTAGATTAGCCTACACACTACACTAAAGACAACACTAGACTACATACCAGCCTAGACCATAAATTATACTATAGAATTGACCAAGGACTAGACTATAGACTAGACTATAGACTAAACTATAGACTAGACTATAGACTAAACTATAGACTAAACTATAGACTAGACTATAGACTAGACTATAGACTAGACTATA
>NC_060951.1:35633170-35635405 GCF_022045245.1 Lucilia cuprina | reverse complement strand
CTATAGGCTAGACTATAGACTAGACTATAGACTAGACTATAGGCTAGACTATAGACTAGACTATAGACTAGACTATAGACTAGACTATAGACTAGACTATAGACTAGAATAGACTATAGACTGGACTATAGACTGGACTATAGACTAGACTATAGACTACACTATAGAATACACTATAGACTACACTATAGACTACACTATAGACTACACTATAGACTACACTATAGACTAGACTATAGACTAGATGACTAGACTAGACTGTAGACTACGCTAGACTATAGACTAGACTACAGACTAGACTATAGACTAGATTATATAGACTAGGCTATAGATTAGAATATAGACTAGGCTATAGATTAGACTATAGATTAGACTATAGACTAGGCTATGGATTAGACTATAGACTAGGCTATAGATTAGACTAGACTATAACTAGTATATAGACTAGACTATAGACTAGACTTTAGACTAGATTATAGACTAGACTATATAGACTATAGATTATACTATAGACTAGACTAGTATAGACTATATACTAGACTATAGGCTAGACTTTAGACTAGATTATAGACTAGACTATATAGACTATATTATACAGACTAGACTATAGACTAGACTATAAACTAGACAATATACTAGACTATAAACTAGACTATAGACTAGACTATAGACTAGACTATAGACGAGACTATAAACTAGACTATAGACTAGACTATAGAGTAGACTATAGACTATACTATGGACTATACTATAGGCTAGACTATAGACTAGACTATAGACTATACTATAGACTAGACTATAGACTAGACTATAGACTAGACTATAGACTAGACTATAGACTAGACTATAGACTAGACTATAGACTAGTCTATAGACTAGACTATAGACTAGACTATAGACTAGACTATAGACTAGACTATAGACTAGACTATAGACTAGACTATAGACTAGACTATAGACTAGACTATAGACTAGACTATAGACTAGACTATAGACTAGACTATAGACTAGACTATGGACTAAACTATAGATTTTTTCAATTAATCGGCTACCCTTGAAATAAATATTTCTAAATAAATAAATATTTGATATTTTTCTCTGCTTATCAGTTTATTTATGCATTTTGTCTCTATGTTAAGCAAACAAAATGTAAGCAAATAATAATATAATAATTATTTTCTGTTTTATTAAATTAAAACAAATAAAATACATTATAAAATTATAAAATACATTATTACACAAACAACAAATATATCAGTGCACGTTTTTTCACCACTGACATGTGCATTGTTATTAAATAGAAATGCAAATAAACGTCTTGGTGAATGTAAGTTAGAGAGAGAAAGAGAAATACAATATAAACAGAAGCAACTAAACGTGAAAGTTTAAATATTTGTAAAGATTTTGATAAAAAAAAATTGATCAAATTTTTGGTGTAAGATTTGTTTCGTAACTTTAAGATTAATATTTATAAAGCCTTTGTAAAAACAAAAACAGTGTTAAACTTTTTTAATAAAACTATTATTGTTGTTACTTTATTGTAAATATTTAATTTTAAGTTATATCATATTTTGCCTCCTTTACTCAATTAATATTCAACATTGTTTTAAGCAAAAATATTGTAAAAATGGCAATTAAATAATTTATTATTTTTTTGCATTTTCGAATGATCAAAGTGATTTTCCATTCAGTTATAGTTTTTTCATATTTGTTGTTGTTTTAATGCACGTGTTTTGCATTTAAACTGGTTTAGTTTTACAGTTTGTGTTCTGTTCATTCAATCTTATATGGTCATAAACTTTATGACCAATTTATTAGATTATTTATTTTAAAAGTAAAATTGCATTGATTTTCTAATGCAGTTTTTAGTTTTATGTAAAACACGTTTGAACATTTTTTTCCATTCAATCATTTGTTGTTTGACAAATGTAATTTATTTGATGCGGTTTGAACTGGAGGCGCCTGTATGGAAATGAGAATAAATATGTAGATCTCTAACAAACATGTGAACTTTAAAGACCTTAAGATAATAAGTTGTTCTGAGTGAACAAGTTTTTTGAAGTAAAACAGTTGCCGGGTTTTTACAGAGGAACAGGTTTAAATTACTAATTAGGAAGGAAGATAAAATGATAGATAGATAGATAGATAGATAGATAGATAGATAGATAGATAGATAGATAGATAGATAGATAGATAGATAGATAGATAGATAGGTAGATAGATAGATAGATAGAT
>NC_060951.1:35631607-35633070 GCF_022045245.1 Lucilia cuprina | reverse complement strand
GACTATAGACTAGACTATAGACTAGACTATAGACTAGACTATAGACTAGACTATAGACTAGACTATAGACTAGACTATAGACTAGACTATTGATTAGACTATAGACTACACTATAGACCAGACAGGACTAGACTAGACAATGGAATAAGCTATAGACAAGACTATATGGTCTCTAAACTTGTTTCTTTTTCAGATTGTATGTATCAAGTCTGATTTTAGAAAAAGTTAACACATTTCATTTAAATTTTTAAACAATTTATTACTTTTCAACATTCTAAATCTCTTTAATTATCCCTTAACAATTTAATACTATAGCTTTAAATAATATTATATATTATATAGGAGAGGTTTTTGTAAAACATATTTTTCCAATTAACTTCCAGTTAAGTGTTTTTTCGTACGTTTTTCAAATTTCCTACAAATAAAAAAACAAGGTGTGAAAAATTAGTCTTGCATGGGTATATGTTAAAAACAAATAAGTGAAAGAGAAGTGAGTGAAGAGTGTGTGTGATCAATACCACGTTCCTCATTTTTTCCTTCAATATTACACACATACAAACAAGAGTAAAGTGTCATTATTTATTTGTATACAAAAAAATTGAACAAACATTTGAATTGTTGAATGATTGACATCTATTAGAGCGCACATGTTGCTCATTAGAATTTCTATTTCATTTCATTTTATTTTTCAATTCAATTTATTTTGTACTTTATAGTTTGTTTCTTTTTAAATATTTTGTTGTTGCTTGTTATTTATTTAATTTTTAATTTTACATTTGCATTTAGTTACCGTAATTATATTGTTGAAAAATGCACTCAATTTTACATTTTTATACACCTCCCGAAATACAAGTATTGCCAACATTTTACATTTAGTAGTGAGACAGTTATTTGTTTGAATAGAGAGTAATTGCAAGTGTGTGTGTGTGAGTTTGAGTGTACTTTTCTATTGACTTGACTGTGCCCTCAAAAGTTGATGTCATTTTCCTTATAATGATAGTAAATAGATAAAAATGCAAATGCAATTTTAATACTTTAACCAAACCATGTCTGTCAACAGTTATTTCTCCCCCTTTGTATTCTTACACATAGAACACAAATATGTAAAATTGTATTTTTCGTGCTTTTTTATAACAGTAATTAAATATATGTACTTTAGTACTTACTTTGATTTTACAAGTATAAATTGTGTTTAGACTAAGCTATAGACTAGACTATAGACTAAACTATAGAATAGACTATAGACTAGACTATAGAGTAGACTATAGAGTAGACTATAGACTACACTATAGACTACACTATAGACTACACTATAGACTAGACTATAGACTAGACTATAGACTAGACCATAGACCAGACCATAGACTAGACCATAGACTAGACTATAGACTAGACCATAGACTAGACTATAGACTAGACTATAGACTAGACTATAGACTAGACTATAGACTAGACTATAGACT
>NC_060951.1:35619526-35631507 GCF_022045245.1 Lucilia cuprina | reverse complement strand
TCTAGTTTATAGTCTAGTCTATAGTCTAGTCTATAGTCTAGTCTATAGTCTAGTCTATAGTCTAGTCTATAGTCTAGTCTATAGTCTAGTCTATAGTCTAGTCTACAGGCTAGCGGATAGTCTAATATATAATCTGGTATGTATAGTATAGTCTTGAGTCTAGTCTATAGTATATTCTATAGTATATAGTCAAGTCGATAGAATAGTCTTTAGTCTAGTCTATATGCTAAAGTCTACATACATATCTATTAATATATTTTCCGATATGTTTTAAAATCAAAATTTCAAGCATACCCTTTAAATAATGACGTATCCATTTCTTTTTGGGTGGTGGCAATAGTTCATCCGTATCACAATCTGAGGTTAAATTTATTGCGGTGGATGAGTTTTGAGACTGTTTTAAAAATAAATCTTTGAGATTATCACGACGTTTACGCAAGGCACGTTGCTCTTTTTGTTGTTGCTGCTGCAGTTGATCACAGTTTATTGATGATGTGGTGGAGGAGGAGGTTTTTAGATTTGGAATAGGGGCAGTTAACTGACTTAAATTCAAAGAGGCCGAATGATAACCATTTATAGAGTTAAGAGGTGTATGATGGAAATTTTTGGAATTTATTAAATTACTTAGTTGAGCCTTTTCCAAAGCTAAATATTGTTTATATAATTTCAATTGTTGAGGATTACTTAAATTGGGTGAGAGGGATGTTGAAGGAGGTAGGTATGTAGATGTTAAGGAGGGAGGGTAGGATGGATTAAGGCTTAAAAATGAATCCGTTAAAAGGCTTAAGGGTAATAAATCCAAAATTTGTGCTGTTGAAGTAGTTAAAGGGGCCGGTGGAGGTGGTGGTGTTAAAAAAGTAGCTTCTGGTACTTCGGCTGCTGAGGCCAGCAACAAGTGTCTATTGCTGTTGCTGCTGTTATTACCGGCTAACGAAGTTGACCATGGTGGAAAGGGTGTTGTGGTGGTTGTCACCAAATTTTGTCTTTGTATTAAAGCTCGCAAATGTTGTTGAAAATAATTTAAAAATGAGGTCGCTGGTGGTGACGATAAATTCAAGGTGGCAGCAGTATTTTGTAAGTGATAAGGTATTGCTGTTGTGGAATTACTTGCTGCTAAAGGTGGCAACAAGTCTGTTAATTGTAATTTCTGTAAATGCAACAAATTTGCCGCTAATTCATCTTGTTGAGAGTTATTGCCACTTATATAGGAGGCAGCAGCAGTGTCATAGAAATTTTTATTTAAGGAAGGTTGCCACATTTTTAAAAGGAAATTTTCACTTTTTGCTTATTTTTAAAGGAATTTAACAAATAACAGTTGTTATTTATTTAAAAACTATTTTTTTTTTTTTGAATTATTGCATTATTTTTTTTTTGTCGTTCAACAGAATTTAAGTTTAAATAAAATCTTTTAATTTTTTTCTTCTTTTTATTAAATTCTCAACCCGTTTTTTGTTGTGCTTCTTTTTTTAAGACGTGTGTTTTGTTATTATTTCAGGTGGTTGTTGTTTTTATTATTATTTTTTTATAACTTGTGTTGTTGCTGTTTTTTGTTTCTTGTCATCAACCACACACGCGAACGACTTTTATACGAATGATTGCTATTTTTACTTAAAAACTTTAACAATGCTTTTTTTTTAAATATAATATACATTTTTGTTTTTGTATATTGTAGAATCGTAAAAATTCTCATTCACCAGTCGTAGGTCTGTACAATAAACAGCAATAACAGCAGCAATAACAAATAAAAACAGACAAAAACACACACACAACAATATTAACAGGGAACGCAACAACAGCAACAACAAAATAATAAAAATTGCAATTTTTATTTTGTGTTTTACTTTGAACTGAAAAAAAATGACAACAAAGTTGTTTAGGATGTTGTTATTCTAGCCACAGCAACAACAATAATGAAAAATCCCCAACAACAACATCATCATCACTAAAACCGACAGCAACAACAACAAATCATAAGTTTAGTTGTCAAGAAACAACAATGAGAGCAATAATAATAATAATCGCAACAAAATACAAAAAAAAAAATTGCAGCTACGTCAATGCAAAATTTATACGCACACATTCAAATACAAACACGAACACAAACACCGGGAAACAACGACTCGACGGACCATTAACAAAAAAAAAAAAAAAACATCTCACTTTTTTCATGCCCTTTTTACACCATCTCTTTTGTACGCATGTGATGGTATTTGTGAATCGTGATTCAGAACAAAAAAAAAAAAAAATGCAAAACCATCATCTCTATTAATGTTTATAAATGTTGCCATTTAATATTTATCTGTGTGTCTCTGACTATGACAGTCAGTCACATTTGTGTGATTAAGGTGGGTGGGGAAGAGAATGGTTGTTATTAGTATAAGTGAGAAGAAAATTTGAGACGACTGGAAAAAATCACGTTTATTTGCATGTATGCGAGATACTAAGAAGCAAAATTTGTCACCAGACTGTTTTCAATTAACAGGGATTTTTAGTGCAATAATTGGGAATTAATAACGTAGTCAATAGTTTAGTCTAAAGTATAGTATGTAGTCTAATTTATAGTCTGGTTTATAGTCTAGTCTATACTTTTCTATACAGTCTATTCTGGTTTACAGTCTAATCTATCTAGACTAGACTATATGCTAGGCTATAGTCTAGCTTATAGCCTAGTCTATAGTGTAGTCTATAGTCCAGTCTACAGTCTAGTCTATAGTCCAGTCTATAGTCTAGTCTATAGTCTAGTTTGTAGTCTAGTATACTCTATAGTCAAGTCTATAGTCTAGTCTATAGTCTAGTCTATACTCTCGTCTATAGTCTAGTTAATAGTCCAGTCTATAGTCTAGTCTATACTTTTATTTATAGTCTAGTCTATAGTCTATAGACTATAAACTAGTCTGTAGACTATAGTCTAGACTAGTTTATAGTCTAATCTATACTCTAGTCTATACTCTAGTTTATAGTGTAGTCTATAATATAGTATATAGTTTAGTGTATAATCTATTCTATAGTCTAGTCTATATTCTAGTCTATTCACAGTGTATAATCTAGTCTATAGTCTAGTATATAGTCTAGTCTATAGTCTACTCTATAGTCCAGTCTATAGTCTAGTCTACAGTCTAGTCTGTAGTCTAGTCTATAGTCTAGACTAGTCTAATCTAAAGTCTATTTTATAGTCTAGTCTACAGTCTAGTCTAGTCTATAGTCTAGTTAATAGTCCAGTCTATAGTCTAGTCTATACTTTTATTTATAGTCTAGTCTATAGTATAGACTATATACTGCTGCCACCTTGAATTTAGTCTATAGTCTAGTCTGTAGACTATAGTCTAGACTAGTTTATAGTCTAATCTATAGTCTAGTTTATAGACTAGTGTATAGTCTAATCTATTGTCTAGTCTATAGTCTGGTTTATAGTCTAATTTATAGTCTAGTTTATAGTCTATAGTCTAGTCTATAGTCTCGTCTATAGTCTAGTATATAATCTAGTCTGTAGTCTAGTATATAATCTAGTATATAGCCTGGTCTATAGTCTAGACTATAGCTTAGACTATATTCTAGTGTATAGGCTAGTCTATACTCTAGTTTATAGTGTAGTCTATAATATAGTATATAGTTTAGTCTATAATCTATTCTATAATCTAGTCTATAATCTAGTCTATATTCTAGCCTATATCAAGTCTATTCACAGAACACCTCCCAAACGATCGAGAGATCCGCGACTGTTCAAGTCTATTATATAGTCTAGTCTATACTTTAGTCCTAAAGACTAGCTATAGTATAGTTTTTATTCTAGTTCTAGTTTATAGTCTATTTATAGTCTAGTGTATAGTCTAGTCTATAGTCTCGTCTATAGTCTAGTATATAATCTAGTCTGTAGTCTAGTATATAATCTAGTGTATAGCCTGGTCTATAGTCTAGTCCATAGCTTAGACTATATTCTAGTGTATAGGCTAGTCTATACTCTAGTTTTTAGTGTAGTCTATAATATAGTATATAGTTTAGTCTATAATCTATTCTATAATCTAGTCTATATTCTAGTCTATATTCTAGCCTATATCAATTCTATTCACAGAACACCTCCCAAGCGATCGAGAGATCCGCGACTGTTCAAGTCTATTATATAGTCTAGTCTATACTTTAGTCCTAAAGACTAGCTATAGTATAGTTTTTATTCTAGTTCTAGTTTATAGTCTATTTAATGGTATTCTAAAGAGTAAAATTGTATATCTTAGTCTAGTCTATACTCTCGGATATGGTAAGTCTACAGTTTTATCAAAAATTTACAAATTCTATTTATAGAATGTATTCATCAACGATTTTTGTAACAAATATAATTTTTCTCACAGTTTATCTGATAAAAAATATGCAAATTGCCTGCAATTCGCTTTAAAACGAAAGCTCTTTTGCTATACAAAGTAATTTACACAAAAATCTCAACACATATTTAGCATTTGCAAGAGTATTATATTTGGCCTACAACAATAACACAAAAACAAGTATTTATAAGCTCGTATTATATTTCTTTTGCGTAGGTAAAAAGAAAAACAACAACAAAATAAGAAAAGGATAATTGACAAGTGTCAAATCCACAAACACATGCAAGCAAAAGTACAGGTTTAATAATAAAGCACACACTCAGGCGGACATACAATTAATTACTCATACGTACATACTCCACAGTCGCTCTATTGTGCTCCCATCATACTCTTGGTATTTATTAAGAGAGCACAACTATACGTATGATTTATTTTATATAAATATTTTTGTTTGCATTTGAGTATGTGGAGAATGCAAAAATAGAAACATAAACATTAATATATACATTTATAAATGCATACATTCAGAAATACATACATAGATATGTATGTTCGTTGGAGAACAACCAGGAGAACAAACAGTTATTTTTAGCATTTAATTTATTATTATTACCATTATCGTGCGTTATTACGTTTTTATAACAAATGGGTGTAAATTCAGTTTGTCAAGAATTTTATATTTTTTTAACTTCTTGTTACTGTTGTTTGTTGTTATGTTAGTGTGGCATATTCTTTTGTTTAATGTCGTGCAACATGCAATTTTTGTAGCAAGTTGGCAAATAACATAGATATTGTATTGTAAAAGCAAGAAAATAAGCATTAAATAAATTAAAGCAATATCACATGGTTTATATAAAATGCATTAACCAACATTTACTTAAGCTTAAATATATCTATGTATTTATGAAAATATAAAAAAGAGTATATTTGTGTAATATTTTACTCTTTTCTAACGAAATATCTATTTGCAAAAAAAAGCTCTTTTTCTCATTTGTCTATTGCTTTTGCTTTGCAAAACAATTTATCCTATTTGCTAAAGTGTAGGTGTTTGAACGACTATGAAAGTATTAGTTAAGAAATTTGTGTGACAAATGTGAGAAAACCTTGTTGGCGTATACGTGATTTTAGTATAATAGGGAAGTTGCCAGATTGTTGATATAATAGAATTAAGGGGAAATTTAGAAGATATTTAGAAACTACAATAGTCTACTCTACAGTCTAGGCTGTGGTCTAGTGTATTGTCTAGTATATTCTATACTCTGATCTATGGTATAGTCAGTAGTGAAATCTATAGTCAAATCTATAGTCTAGTATATAGTCTATAGTCTAGTCTATAATGTAGTCCATAGCCTAATCTATACACTAGTCTATAGCATAGCCTATAGTCTAGTCTATAGCCTAGTTTATAGTCTAGTCTACAGTCTGGTCTATAGTCTAGTCTATAGTGTAGTCTACAGTCTAGTCTATAGTCTAGTCTATAGTCTAGCCTATAGTCTAGCCTATAGTCTAGCCTATAGTCTAGCCTATAGTCTAGCCTATAGTCTAGCCTATAGTCTAGCCTATAGTCTAGCCTATAGTCTAGTCTATAGTCATGTCTATAGTCTAGTCTATAGTCTAGTCTATAGTCTAGTCTATAGTCTAGTCTATAGTCTAGTCTATAGTCTAGTCTTTAGTCTAGTCTATAGTCTAGTCTATAGTCTAATCTATAGTCTAATCTATAGTCTAATCTATAATCTAATCTATATTCTAATCTATATTCTAATCTATAGTCTAATCTATAGTCTAATCTATAGTCTAGTCTTTATTCTAGTCTATACTCTAGTCTAGTGTATACTCAACACTTTGAATTACTATAAGTGTAATAAATATACCGAGTAAAAACAATTTCTTTCGATATTATTTTCTTTTATAAATTACTCTCTTTCTTAAATATATAAATAATTAATTAATAATCAAAACAAATCATTTAACTTATTAATTTGCCACACTCTAACTAACATACATTTATACCAATTAAGTAAACAAACACAGCTGATTATGTTTGCCCTTTGTAACGGTAATTATAATTTATTTAATTTTCTTTTTCGTTTTTTTTTTTGTCAACACAATAAGCCATATATAAACAAACACTGCCACCCAAAAAGGCTTAAAAAGTGTTAGAAAGAGAGGTCGAGAGAGAGTGCGTGTGAGGAATGACAAATAAGTACTCATTTTCTTTATTGCTTTTCCAGTAACAACAATTAAATTAATCACATATTGATTATTTTGCCTGCTTATCATTTTCCTTATCTTTCTTTCTAAAGAAAATATACAAAAAGGAATTGGTAACAAAGAAACAGCTGTTTTAATGTTGTTGTGTGATTAGGAAAAATATTAAAGTAGTTATGAGGAAACTAATAACAAAAGTTAAAATGATTACTTATCGGCGAGAAAATAATATGAAACACCCTTTGCTAGGGGTAACACTTAAATGCTTTAGGCCCATAGTTCAAGTTAAAGAAAATTTAGATTTTTACTAAAAATTATGATTTATATAATTTCGAAAATAAAACTAATTTTTCTTCTTATTCATTCATAATAATTAAACATTTGTTTCATTATAAAACCAACATAAAATTAATTTTTTTCAGTAATTTTCCATACTTAGGAATGACCCATATTTAAAAAAAAAAAAACTAGTGATTCAAAAAAAACATCATAAACGGAGAATAAGAAAAATAAAAAGAAGAGCAACACAAAACAATAATAAAAGAATCCCAAATAACAAAGTAAATAAATAAACAATATTTACTCAACATCATCACACAACATGTGCAGCAGAGGTAACAAACAGCAACAACCATTAACAAACGAATTACAAAATACAAAAAAAAAAACAACAACTGCTACAAAGAAACAAGAAAAACAAAAACAAGTAATACAAGTTATAAAAAAGTAGGTGGAGAAGGAGACCAAAACAACTAAAATGTGGGTGCTGCTAAAAATAAGCTAAGAAAAGAGATGAGAACAACAACAACAACTTATTTTAAATGCCACGCGACAACAACACTGTCTCAGTAATCTTTTACTTACGTCGTAATTGAAACAAAGAGCAGGCGCAGTTGCAAAATTAAGTAAAAAAGGTAAAAAAAAAGTTAAGGTGATTGAATAAAATTTCTCTCTTTATCATTAATATTTTTTTATTAGCTTAATTTGTTTTGTCATAAAAATAAATTTTGCGTACTTTCTTTCGTAAAAAGTAGGTATTTTTTAAATATGTATTTTTAATACCAAAAAATAAGAAAAAAAAAAACAAATGTGTGTTAAAATCGAAAACAACAAAAGAAATTATACAAAAAAAGAAAACAATTTTTTTAACACATCGAAAAAAATTCGTACAAAGTTCAATGACTCTTTGTTTACAATCACCGCCGTTTTTTTATATTTTTAAGTGCTCTACGCTTTACTCTAACCCAGTCAATGTACATAATGCAATAACAACAATAGCAACAATAATAAGAAACAGCATGTTGTTGGCAGTGTGTTATGCTGTGGTGCTTGCTGTTGCTGTGACAGAGAGACTTTAGCAGCTGTCTGCTGCTGCTGAGGAGTGTTTATTGCCGTCAGCAGCAACATATAGAGTGGCCATGTAAAATTTTAGCTTTGGAAGTCTTAAGTGGACAAAATGTCCAATAGGAAATGTTAATCCAGCTTTTTGTTTATTTATTTATTTTATTTATTTATCTATCTATCTATCTATCTATCTATCTATCTATCTATCTATCTATCTATCTATCTATCTATCTATCTATCTATCTATCTATCTATCTATCTATCGTATACTCAACACTTTGAATTACTATAAGTGTAATAAATATACCGAGTAAAAACAATTTCTTTCGATATTATTTTCTTTTATAAATTACTCTCTTTCTTAAATATATAAATAATTAATTAATAATCAAAACAAATCATTTAACTTATTAATTTGCCACACTCTAACTAACATACATTTATACCAATTAAGTAAACAAACACAGCTGATTATGTTTGCCCTTTGTAACGGTAATTATAATTTATTTAATTTTCTTTTTCGTTTTTTTTTTTGTCAACACAATAAGCCATATATAAACAAACACTGCCACCCAAAAAGGCTTAAAAAGTGTTAGAAAGAGAGGTCGAGAGAGAGTGCGTGTGAGGAATGACAAATAAGTACTCATTTTCTTTATTGCTTTTCCAGTAACAACAATTAAATTAATCACATATTGATTATTTTGCCTGCTTATCATTTTCCTTATCTTTCTTTCTAAAGAAAATATACAAAAAGGAATTGGTAACAAAGAAACAGCTGTTTTAATGTTGTTGTGTGATTAGGAAAAATATTAAAGTAGTTATGAGGAAACTAATAACAAAAGTTAAAATGATTACTTATCGGCGAGAAAATAATATGAAACACCCTTTGCTAGGGGTAACACTTAAATGCTTTAGGCCCATAGTTCAAGTTAAAGAAAATTTAGATTTTTACTAAAAATTATGATTTATATAATTTCGAAAATAAAACTAATTTTTCTTCTTATTCATTCATAATAATTAAACATTTGTTTCATTATAAAACCAACATAAAATTAATTTTTTTCAGTAATTTTCCATACTTAGGAATGACCCATATTTAAAAAAAAAAAAACTAGTGATTATCAAAAAAAACATCATAAACGGAGAATAAGAAAAATAAAAAGAAGAGCAACACAAAACAATAATAAAAGAATCCCAAATAACAAAGTAAATAAATAAACAATATTTACTCAACATCATCACACAACATGTGCAGCAGAGGTAACAAACAGCAACAACCATTAACAAACGAATTACAAAATACAAAAAAAAAACAACAACTGCTACAAAGAAACAAGAAAAACAAAAACAAGTAATACAAGTTATAAAAAAGTAGGTGGAGAAGGAGACCAAAACAACTAAAATGTGGGTGCTGCTAAAAATAAGCTAAGAAAAGAGATGAGAACAACAACAACAACTTATTTTAAATGCCACGCGACAACAACACTGTCTCAGTAATCTTTTACTTACGTCGTAATTGAAACAAAGAGCAGGCGCAGTTGCAAAATTAAGTAAAAAAGGTAAAAAAAAAGTTAAGGTGATTGAATAAAATTTCTCTCTTTATCATTAATATTTTTTTATTAGCTTAATTTGTTTTGTCATAAAAATAAATTTTGCGTACTTTCTTTCGTAAAAAGTAGGTATTTTTTAAATATGTATTTTTAATACCAAAAAATAAGAAAAAAAAAAACAAATGTGTGTTAAAATCGAAAACAACAAAAGAAATTATACAAAAAAAGAAAACAATTTTTTTAACACATCGAAAAAAATTCGTACAAAGTTCAATGACTCTTTGTTTACAATCACCGCCGTTTTTTTATATTTTTAAGTGCTCTACGCTTTACTCTAACCCAGTCAATGTACATAATGCAATAACAACAATAGCAACAATAATAAGAAACAGCATGTTGTTGGCAGTGTGTTATGCTGTGGTGCTTGCTGTTGCTGTGACAGAGAGACTTTAGCAGCTGTCTGCTGCTGCTGAGGAGTGTTTATTGCCGTCAGCAGCAACATATAGAGTGGCCATGTAAAATTTTAGCTTTGGAAGTCTTAAGTGGACAAAATGTCCAATAGGAAATGTTAATCCAGCTTTTTGTTTATTTATTTATTTTATTTATTTATCTATCTATCTATCTATCTATCTATCTATCTATCTATCTATCTATCTATCTATCTATCTATCTATCTATCTATCTATCTATCTATCTATCTATCTATCTATCTATCTATCTATCTATCTATCTATCTATCTATCTATCTATCTATCTATCTATCTATCTATCTATCTATCTATATCTATATCTATCTATATTTATCTATCTATCTATCTATCTATCTATCTATCTATCTATCTATCTATCTATCTATCTATCTATCTATCTATCTATCTATCTATCTATCTATCTATCTATCTATCTATCTATCTATCTATCTATCTATCTATCTATCTTTATCATTCTTTAGCAATTACCTTGTTTTCGCATCCTTACATTGTAATTTCTCCATTAAACCTAGATACGGCAACTCTATGAGACCAAATTAACATTTACAAAGATAATTGCTGCAACAACAACGACAAAAAGCCTGATTATATTGAAATAAAGAGCAAAAAGCTGATTTTTTTAATTTGCAAAAAAAAAAAACAAGTCAAATCAAAACAACAACTCACTTATACATATAAAAACTCACTCTTAGATTTTGCAATTATCTCTCAAAATGAAAAAAACTAAGGAAAAATTACACTAATTACTTATTAAACTACATAATTTAAAGTTTATGTAAATTTTAATTTATTACTTTACACAAAGACATTAAAAAAAAACGCCAAATCATGTTCAACTAATAAAAAAAAAAATCCACTAAAAATTGATAAAGGTTTTAAATTATCTATTAAACTACATAATTTAAAGTTTATGTAAATTTTAATTTATTACTTTACACAAAGACATTAAAAAAAAACGCCAAATCATGTTCAACTAATAAAAAAAAAATCCACTAAAAATTGATAAAGGTTTTAAATTATCTATTTGTCTGCTACTACCTCCCCCTTACACCCTTTTACCCAAAAAAATAATATGTTTTTAAACACTAACAAATTGTTTAACGGTCAAAGGGGGGTAAAAATTAAAAACAACAGCAACAAGTTTAGTTACGACAACATCAAAGAGAGAGAGAGACTGAGTGTTAGTTACACTCTTCTAAATGTAAAAACCAGTGTATTAGTTAAAAAAAGGGGAGAAATTATTAAAATTTATTTTTTTTCTTCAAAGGGGGACGACAAAATAAATTTACTCTCTTTCTCCAACCTCTTACACTTGCGCTCTTTTTTTTATTAGTATACTTGTTATTTGTTTGTTTTCTTATTTATTTTCTTTTTATATTTCTATATTTGTGGATTATTGTGTTTTTTTTTTTGTACTTTGGTAGTACACGTGGCCTTAAATAATAAAAAAAGCTGTTTTGGTTGTTATTATTGTTGTTTTTCTTTTATTTGCTAATATTATGATAATAGGTATGTGCTGTGTGTTGTTTTTTTTTTTTGTGGCTCATCATCATCATTATTATTTGATACAATTATTTGATTTCTTTGGGTTTATTTTTAGGGATGGGTAGTGAAAAACTGTAAGCAAACAAAAAACACATTTGGATCGTAGTGTGCATACAGAGAAATAGGTCTGTTTATAATTATAATAAAAAAATACTATGCAATATTTGTGTATGATAAACAAAAAAATTAACAGAAAACGGAGCAAAGCAGGAAAGAGAGAGAAGGTAATGGAAAGAAAAGAAAAAAGTGTTATAAATGAAATTCTTTTCAACAAAATGTGGAACGAATGCAGAACAAATATGTTAAAAAATGCTATAAACAAGACAATTTTGTATTAAAAGTTAATGAATTGAACTGGAAGTGGAACTAAACTCAACCCGAACTAGATCTGTATAAGTAGAACTAGAAGTGAATTTTAACCAAGCTAGTACTGAACTAGAACTGAACTAGAACTGAACTAGAACTGAACTAGAACTGAACTAGAACTGAACTAGAACTGAACTAGAACTGAACTAGAACTGAACTAGAAC
>NC_060951.1:35612779-35619426 GCF_022045245.1 Lucilia cuprina | reverse complement strand
TGTTCTAGTTCTGTTCTAGTTCTGTTCTAGTTCTGTTCTAGTTCTGTTCTAGTTCTGTTCTAGTTCTGTTCTAGTTATGTTCTAGTTATGTTCTAGTTCTTTTCTAGTTATGTTCTAGTTTTGTTCTAGTTCTGTTCTAGTTCTGTTCTAGTTCAGTTCTAGTTCTGTTCTAGTTCTGTTCTAGTTCTGTTCTAGTTCTGTTCTAGTTCTAGTTCTGCTCTAGTTCTGTTCTAGTTCTAGTTCTGTTCTAGTTCTAGTTCTGTTCTAGTTCTGTTCTAGTTCTGTTCTAGTTCTGTTCTAGTTCTGTTCTAGTTCTGTTCTAGTTCTGTTCTAGTTCTGTTCTAGTTCTAGTTCTGTTTTAGTTCTAGTTCTGTTCTAGTTCTGTTCCAGTTCTGTTCTAGTTCTGTTCTAGTTCTGTTCTAGTTCTGTTCTAGTTCTGTTCTAGTTTTGTTCTAGTTCTGTTCTAGTTCTAGTTCTATTTCTGTTCTAGTTCTATTTCTGTTCTAGTTCTATTTCTGTTCTAGTTCTATTTCTGTTCTAGTTCTGTTCTAGTTTTGTTCGAGTTCAGTTCTAGTTCAGTTCTAGTTCAGTTCTAGTTCTAGTTCTAGTTCAGTTCTAGTTCTAGTTCAGTTCTAGTTCAGTTCTAGTTCAGTTCTAGTTCAGTTCTAGTTCAGTTCTAGTTCAGTTCTAGTTCAGTTCTAGTTCAGTTCTAGTTCAGTTCTAGTTCAGTTCTAGTTCAGTTCTAGTTCAGTTCTAGTTCAGTTCTAGTTCAGTTCTAATTCAGTTCTAGTTCAGTTCTAGTTCAGTTCTAGTTCAGTTCTAGTTCAGTTCTAGTTCAGTTCTAGTTCAGTTTTAGTTCAGTTCAGGTTCAGTTTTAGTTAAGTTTTAGTTCAGTTCTAATTCAGTTCTAGTTAGTCCAGTTCTATTCTAAATCAGTTCTGTTCTACTTCTTTTACAACAAATCAATTTTTTCTCATAAATAAATCTGTTTAATTATTGCTGCACTTTACAAAATGAAAGAAACTTCCAGGAAGTTATAATTTATTAGCTTTTTATATTCTTCCCACTACGTATAATTAAAACTTTTCCCATTTCCCTTACCTCCCTAACATTTCTTCATCTACACACACACAAAAGTTTCTTTAATAGTTTTCTTTTTAAATCCTTATTTACTTTGGTTTTTTTCTTTGAAAAACTGTTGCTAAAAATAGCACTATTAATTGCCTCTTTAGAGCTTATTGAGACCACAGCCTTTTGAAAATAACAACTACATGAAAACAGCAACAACACAACAGCAAAATAAGATTTTTATTTATGAAAACTATAAAATTTTCCCTCAAATAATATATGCAAGCTCACGCATGCACTTATCAACAAATATGATGTTATAGAAAAAGAATAAACAACAAGAAAAACACAGCAAACTATAGCAAAACAAAAGAGAGGGTGAAAAAACTTTAACAAGGAGCAATTTATAAAAATAAAAAATTTACAAAAAAAGCTCATCATCATACACATTAATATATACAAACATATTTTTATAAATAGCTTGCACAAATATAAAATTAAATCACTAAAAATACTATAGTAAAATCAAAATGGAAAATATGTGTACTAAAGTTAAACAGACATTTTTTACACCTTTTTTAAATAAACTCAAGCAGGTACGATGCATCATGCATGCACCATGCATTAATACAATTTACTCGGAGAGAAATTATCACACATTCTTTACTAGAGCTTTCTCTTTTTAGTCATATTCCTTTTTTTGTGCTCTCTTTTGAAACTCGCACCTGTATTTGTGAAGTAAATTTTGTGGTGGTTTTTAATAGGAAAATATGAAAATACTTACAGTTCTGACAGGGGTTGTAAAGGATTTGTTTGTTGCCAAAATTAAATATTTTTTGGCAAATAATAGGGTTCGAGGACATTTTTCTATTTCCTTTAAAAATTTTATTTTACTCTGTAACTTTTCTCTTAGTGGAATTAATTTGCTAAAAACAAAATTAGATTAGTTTTAAATCATTTCTAATTTTATTCTAGCTTATTTCTATTTTTGTTCTAATACACATAGTTCATTATGAGGTCTAGTTCGATTTTAGTTCTAGTTATAGTTTTATTCTATTCTAGTTCTGTCTTAGTTCTATTCCAGTTCTGTCTTAGTTCTGTTCTAGTTCTATTTAAGATCGTTCTGGTTCTAGTTCTGTTCTAGTTCAGTTTAGTTCTGTTCTAGTTCTGTTCTAGTTCAGTTCTAGTTCAGTTCTAGTTCAGTTCTAGTTCAGTTCTAGTTCTGTTCTAGTTCTGTTCTAGTTCTGTTCTAGTTCTGTTCTAGTTCTGTTCTAGTTCTATTCTAGTTCTGTTCTAGTTCTGTTCTAGTTCTGTTTTAGTTCTGTTCTAGTTCTGTTCTAGTTCTGTTCTAGTTCTGTTCTAGTTCTGTTCTAGTTCTGTTCTAGTTTTGTTCTAGTTCTGTTCTAGTTCTGTTCTAGTTCTGTTCTAGTTCTGTTCTAGTTCTGTTCTAGTTCTGTTCTTGTTCTGTTCTAGTTTTGTTCTAGTTCTGTTCTAGTTCTGTTCTAGTTCTGTTCTAGTTCTGTTCTAGTTCTGATCTAGTTCTGATCTAGTTCTGTTCTAGTTCTGTTCTAGTACTGTTCTAGTTCTGTTCTAGTTCTGTTATAGTTCTGTTCTAGTTCTGTTCTAGTTTTTTTCTAGCTCTGTCCTAGTTGTGTTCTAGTTCTATTTTAGCTCTGTTCTAGTAATAGTTCTGTTCTAGTTATAATCCTGTTCTAGTTCTGTTATAGGTCTGTTCTAGTTCTGTTCTAGTTCTGTTCTAGTTCTGTTCTAGTTCTGTTCTAGTTCTGTTCTAGTTCTGTTCTAGTTCTGTTCTGGTTCTGTTCTACTTCTGTTCTAGTTCTGTTCTAGTTCTGTTCTAGTTCTGTTCTAGTTCTGTTCTAGTTCTGTTCTAGTTCTGTTCTAGTTCTGTTCTAGTTCTGTTCTAGTTCTGTTCTAGTTCTGTTCTAGTTCTGTTCTAGTTCTGTTCTAGTTCTGTTCTAGTTCTGTTCTAGTTCTGTTCTAGTTCTGTTCTAGTTCTGTTCTAGTTCTGTTCTAGTCTGTTCTAGTTCTGTTCTAGTTCTAGTTCTGTTCTAGTTCTGTTCTGGTTCTGCTGTTGTTCTGCTCTAGTTCTTCTCTGTTCTAGTTCTGTTCTAGTTTGGTTTTAGTTCTGTTCTAGAGCTGCTAAGGAACTAAACTAGACGTAATTTAAATAAAATTGTTGCAATCGGCGCCGTTGAACTTTCTCTTATTTATCAAATCAAAGTTCAGGTCAATAACAGTAGCTCAGGGAACAAAAATATAAATAAAAGAAAAATATAAACCATAAACCACAAATTGTGGAAACAATAATAAATAAACATGATTGCAGAAAAATTATTAAAAAAGAAACATATTACCAAAACCATGGGACCAAATATAAACCCAAATATAAAAAAACCAACCACAGGTAACAATAAAGTCTTAAATAAAGCAAAGACCCCTAGAAATTTTTAAAAACATTTCAGAAATTTTTGGTTAAATCAGCATTTTAAGAAAACTTATACAAAATTAAACAGAAGCCTTTTTTGTTCACAACAATTCTCCCCTTTTCAAAACAAAAATCATGTACTTATTGGCAACAAAGTTGCAAAATAACAAAAATGTTTTATTTTACTCCTTTTATACAACGAATTGAGGGATTTCTTGTTGTTACATACAACTTTTTTTAAATAAACAAACAATAACAACACTTTACAACAATGTTGCAGCAATTTAAAAGCAATTGTTGTTTGTTTAAAAACCTAAACAAAATAAAACGAACGAAGGAAGGTATTCAGAAGGTCGTGATCTTTGGGTACGTGGTGTAAATACAGACAGACAGACAGAGTTTGCCAATAACATTATTTTAAACAGGATGTAAAGAGTACTTTATAAGTACAATGTATGATGGAAAAAAGTCGGTGGTTGAAGTTGGTGAGATGTATGCGTTTTAAAAAAAAATCCATCAACCACAGAAGAATTTAAATCCAAAAGCAAAATTTGGATAGAATTGGTGTGTTAAAGTTAAGTTGATCAGTTCTTGATCAATTGTAGCTTATTTTCAGTTTTGGTTGCAGATCAATTCTAGATCAGTTTTTGATTAGTGTTATTTCAATTCTAGATTAGTTCTTGATCAACTCCAGATCAATTCTAGTTCAATTATTGATTAGTTACAGGTAACTTCTTCTTCAATTCTAAATTATTTCCAGAAATTCTAGATTTGTTATTGATCAATTCAGTTCAATTCCAGATTAGTTATAACTTGGTCCAAATTAGTTCTAATTTGGTTCAAGATCAATTATAGATCAGTTCCACATAAAATCCAGATCACTTCAAAATTAGTTTAAATCAGTTCTACATAATTTCTACAAGAATTCTGAATTAGTTTTGGATTAGTTGTAAATAATTTCTTCATTTAAAGATCAGTGTTAAATCAATTCCCGATTAGTTTTTAAAGTACTATTATAGTTATAGACTAGTCCTATATCAGTTCTGTATTAGTTTTTTTTTTCTTAATTCCAGATAAGTTCTAGATATAGTTCTATATCAGTTTCAGATAACTTCTATTTCATTTTTCGATCAGATCTAGTTCAGTTTAGTTTTAGAACAGATCTAGACTAGTTCAAGATAAGTTATAGATCAGTTTCACCTTAGCTCTAGTTTAGTTAAAGATTATTACAAGATTCGTTTTAGATCAATTCTCAATGAATTTTTAATCAATTCAACATCAGTTCTAGTTCAGTTCTATAACAGTCTTAGATCAAGTCTCTATAAATTTTAAATCAATTCTAGATTAGTTCGCGATCAGTTCCAGAGTTTCATAAAGAGCTCTACATTAGTTCTAGATCAGCTCTATAACAGTTTTAGATCATGTCCCTATAAATTCAAAATCAATTCTAGATTAGTTCGAGATCAGTTCCAGAGTTTCATAAAGAGCTCTACATTAGTTCTAGTTCAGCTCTATAACAGTTTTAGATCATGTCTCTATAAATTCAAAATCAATTCTAGATTAGTTCGAGATCAGTTCCAGAGTTTCATAAAGAGCTCTACATTAGTTCTAGCTCAGCTCTATAACAATTTAGATCATGTCTCTATAAATTCAAAATCAATTCTAGATTAGTTCGAGATCAGTTCCAGAGGTTCTAAAAGAGCTCTACAATAGTTCTAGTTCATTCCTATAACAGTTTTAGATCCAGTCTCTATAAATTTTAAATCAATTCTAGATTAGTTCGAGATCAGTTCCAGAGGTTCATAAAGAGCTCTACATTGGTTCTCGTTCAGTTCTATAACAGTCTTAGATCAAGTCTCTATAGATTTTAAATTAATTCTAGATTAGTTACAGATCGGCTCCAGCTCAGCTCCAGTTCGAGATCAGTTCCAGAGGTCCTAAAAGAGCTCTACATTAGTTCTAGTTCAGTTCTAGAACAGTTTCTGTTTTTTTCTATATCAGATCCATAAAAATCTCTTATGTATTTCTATATGAGTTTTTGTACATTACAAGATCACTTAGATACTTCTTGTTTTATTCTTCAAATACACTCCAACTTATCGTATAAATATCGTATGTTATTCCAATTTAAATAAGAACATAAAATAACAGATTCAAAAAGCAAATATAATCTAATAATTTTTTATATTTAAAAACGAAAGTGACATTGAAAAACAATTGTTGCTGATTTCTATATATTAAAACGTTTCTATTTTAAAGTGACCAACAATATTTGGCCTTAACATTCTCAGGCTTGTTATTAAACACATAAAAAACCAAAAGATGGAACTATATTATATCATTAGAAAGGTTGCTATATATAAATTGTATATTATATGAAAGGAAATTGTTATATTTAAGATTTTTTTTGCTTTCGCTTACAGGTAGAATTATGTCACTCACAGTACTACTTTTCTATTTAAAACAAAATAAAATTTATTTTCGCTTTCGAAAAAAATTAAATTAATTAAAAATGTGTGACCAAAATAAAAAAAAAATGGCAAACAAAAAAATTGTTTAACATGTGTGTTGAAAATAACACAAAAAATATCTAAATAAAACACCAAAAATAAAACTACCAGTGAAAATAATATTGCATAATTTTATTTGTGTTTTTGAAAAAAACAAAACAATATGTATTTTTTTAATTAGTGATTTATTTTTCGAATAAACACATATTTGTGTTTTCTAACATTTATTTTTATCTTTCTACGTCATTTACTTTTAATTATAAAAAGTTTTTCTAAAATTATTTCATTTGGCATAGAAACTAATTTTGAGTTTTTTTAAAAAAGTTCTTAAGAGATACAAGTTCAAGATCATATCACGTTCGCATTTTGTACTATTTCAGTTATAGATCTGTTTTTTTTTTTTATTTTGTCTAGATCAGATTCTAGATTTATTAAAGTTCAATTTTAGTCTAGCTGTAGTTCAGATATAGTTCAATTATTGTCTAGCTCTAGTTCAGATCTAGCTCAGTTCTTGATCAGTTCTAGTTCAGTTCTAGTTCAGTTCTAGTTAAGTTCTAGTTAAGTTCTAGTTCAGTTCTAGTTCAGTTCTAGTTTAGTTCTAGTTCAGTTCTAGTTCAGTTCTA
>NC_060951.1:35574505-35612679 GCF_022045245.1 Lucilia cuprina | reverse complement strand
ACAGAACTAGAACAGAACTAGAACAGAACTAGAACAGAACTAGAACAGAACTAGAACAGAACTAGAACAGAACTAGAAAAGAACTAGAACAGAACTAGAGCAGAACTAAAACTGAACTAGAACAGAACTAGAAATAGAACAGAACTAGAACAGAACTAGAACAGAACTAGAACAGAACTAGAACAGAACAGAACTAGAACAAAACTAGAACAAAACTAGAACAGAACTAGAACAGAACTAGAACAGAACTTGAACTGAATTAGCTCTAAACTGGAACTAAATTAGAACTGAACAATGAACTATAATTTTCTCCTTTTTGGAATTTAAATGTTTTCTTTTTCACTTTAAATATCACATAATAATGTTACAGACAATTCTTTTTCTTTAAGCCACCATCATGACGTAATAGAAAATTTGTTTTTTTTTTATGCAATTTTGGTTAATTATGTATTATTGCATTTGTTATGGAAAATAATTATGAAATAAATGAATAAAGCTTTTCATATAAAAGACATACAAAAAAAAAACACAAATATTTATGTAAAAACTCATAAGATAAACTTACCCGATATGCGACCTTCACTGGACCTGCCATTTAAAGATAATTGCTGCAGTAAATTGCCATTTGTTGTCCCCGACGAAGAAGAAGGCGATGAGGCCAAAACCGTTACACCAGCAGAACCGCCATTGCTATTACCATTAAATTCATAATCATGATGATTTGCATTTAATAATTGACTACTTTGATGATTAAGATGATGGAGAGAATGTTGATTATTATTCTGATGGTGGTGATGATGATGTCCATTTGTTGTTAATGAGGCGGATGCACTATTTGTACCGTTAGTTAATACCGTTGATGTTTGCTGTTGTAGAAGGGAGGAATTGGCGGCGGCGGTGTTATTGCTGCTAGCATGATTGTGATGATGTCCATTAATATGTTGAAATGGAGCAGCAGCAGCTGGGGCTGATGATGACACTTGTAATGAACCGGCATTGCCATGTCTTATATTTGAATTGCGTATGTTTATGCTGCCGCCGCCACCAACACCATTATGATGGCCATTAGTTGTTGTCGTTGTTGTGGTATTACTATTATTGTTGTTGGCAATTGTTGCATCATACGCATGCACTATGAAACGTTGCTGCTCATTGAGTATTGCCGGTATTGCTGTGGCCTGTGGTGATAAATTCAATTTCTCCTGCCGCTCAATATATTGAGCAGCTTCTAGGAGCGTTTTTAAACCCTCCGCCATATCAGTTTGGAAAGAAAGTGTTAAAGAACTACTGTTCCACTACTAACGTTGATTAATGATGTTGATGCTGTTGCTGGTGATATTGCAGGTTGATTTTTGGTATTTTTGCCTTTTGCAAATATCACTGTGAATGGAATTTTGTTTTTTTGGTTATTTTTTCAGCAATTTTGGTTTTGATTTACAAAAATATATTTTTGTTTTTTTTTTAATTTTAATAAATTTTGTTTTTTATTTATTGCTAAAAAATAGATTTGTTTTTGTCCTGTGGGCTTGTTTTCTATAATTTGGTGTTGGAGAATTTTTAATTATTGTTAGAATTAAATTTTATTTCAAAATTTAAATTTTATTTGGTGGATCTGTAATGAGAAAAAGAAAAAATGAGTTAGTTATGTTCGAAATCTACAAAAATTGAGAGGATCGTAATAATTCACGGTAAGACACATGATTATATTATGGGTAAGACATATTAAAAAAAATCAGGTTAGTAACTAGAACTGAACTAGGACTGAACCAGAACTCAACAAGGATTGAAATAGAACTTACTTTGAACTGAAGCAGAACTTAACTATAACTGAACTAGAACTAAACTAGAACTAACTAGAACTGAACAGAACTGCACATGAACTGAACTAGAACTGAACTAGAACTGAACTAAAACTGAACTAAAACTGAACTAGAACTGAACTAGAACTGAACTAGAACTGAACTAGAACTGAACTAGAACTGAACTAGAACTGAACTAGAACTGAACTAGAACTGAACTAGAACTGAACTAGAACTGAACTAGAACTGAACTAGAACTGAACTAGAACTGAACTAGAACTGAACTAGAACTGAACTAGAACTGAACTAGAACTGAACTAGAACTGAACTAGAACTGAACTAGAACTGAACTAGAACTGAACTAGAACTGAACTAGAACTGAACTAGAACTGAACTAGAACTGAACTAGAACTGAACTAGAACTGAACTAGAACTGAACTAGAACTGAACTAGAACTGAACTAGAACTGAACTAGAACTGAACTAGAACTGAACTAGAACTGAACTAGAACTAAACTAGAACTGAACTAGAACTAATCTAGAATTTAACTAGAATTGAGCTAGAACTAAACTAGAAATTATCTAAAACTAAACTAGAGTTTTACTAAACTATAACTGAACTAAACTAAAAGTGAACTAGAACAGAACCAGAGCTGAACTAGAATCGATCTGCAATAAATGTACAACGGATTTAAAATTGATCTAGAAGTGATCTAAAAATGATCTTTAATAATAATTCCTATAAATATTCAAAATTACTTAGGGTGGTAACTTTTTTCCATTTTTAAAATAATGTTTCTGTTTATAAATTGCCTTATTAAAAAAATTCCCTAATAAATTAACTTGTCACCTATAAAGAACTATGTTTATGAGATGTTTAAAGAAAAATGAAATACAATTAAGCAGCTGATGACCATCAGAAGAAGTAGCAGCAGACTCAAGTAGCAGCTGTTCAGAGGGTACATGAGAGCAATGACATTTAGACACACGGGGTTTAAAACACGTACCACAACAAACGAAACAATAAATATTTTACCTAAAAAACAACCATTAAGGGTTTCTTTTCATTTTGCGGATCAAAAAGAGAAAACAAGTACACAATGTAGTATGTAGTAGAGGAAAGATAAGTGATATAACAATCTAGTAATCACTAAAAAATATTGACTTTTTGAGAGAGGGTCGGTCGATGATCTTAAGAGAGCAGATATGAAACACAAAAATGGTTAAGACTCCTTTCGATGTCGTAACTAAAACCGTTTCTTTTCTATCGAATTTAATAATAATTAACAACTAACACATACAAACATATGTTGGTAGCAAGAAAACAATGTCGCTGTATCGTCTGTTCAAGTTCTTGTTCTGTTTCATTGTGCTTATCTCTCTCTATGTTTACTTGTTGTTATTTTTGTTATTCTCCTGTCCGTCCATCCGTGTGTATGTCGGTTTTACACGGTCGGACGGTCAACAAACATTTGCAATTCTTAGAAATTTTCGCGTTGTTGCATTTAGTCCATGTATAAATATTTATTTATTGTTTTAATGTAGAATTTAGAATATTTAGTTTTTTATTAAGTCTTAACAACAAGAACAACAAAAACTTGAATGAAGAAGAACAAGCGTTGGCAAATATTTGCTATCAGCATTCAGGGTTTAAAAATTACAAACTATTTCTTCAAATGTGTTGAACATAAACTATAATTAAGACTTGGACTAGAACTGATCTGGATCTAACTAGAGTTGAACTAGAACTGAACTAGAACTGAACTAGAACTGAACTAGAACTGAACTAGAACTGAACTAGAACTGAACTAGAACTGAACTAGAACTGAACTAGAACTGAACTAGAACTGAACTAGAACTGAACTAGAACTGAACTAGAACTGAACTAGAACTGAACTAGAACTAAACTAGAACTGAACTAGAAGATCTAAACCAGAATAGAACTAGAACTGAACTAAAACTGAACTAGAACTAAACTAGAACTGATTTAGAACTGAACTAGAACTGAACTAGAACTGAATTAGAACTGAACTAGAACTGAACTAGAACTGAACTAGAAGATCTAAACCAGAATAGAACTAGAACTAAACTAAAACTGAACTAGAACTGATTTAAAACTGAACTAGAACTGAACTAGACCTGAACTAGAACTGAACTAGAACTGAACTAGAACTGAACTAGAACTGAACTAGAACTGAACTAACACTGAAATAGAACTGAATTAGAACCGAACTAGAACTAGATTATGGTCAAAACTATAAACCAGACTCGTTGCAGTAGAATACACTTTACTTTAGTCTCGAGACTTTAGAGCAAACTGTAGTCCAGACTACACACTCAACCATAGTTAAGCTAAACTAGTTAAGTGCTCTTAATTGTATAAACACAAGTGTGCCTTATTATATTGAAATACAAGAGTAAATACAAGGTTATTTTGTTGTTATTATTTGTTGGCATTTAAAGAGAATTTCCTTGCCTTTTTTTTTAACCATACATTTTACAAACATACAAAGACATTAGAGTCGTATTTCATAATTTGCTTTTTGTTTAAATTGTTGCTGTTGTTGTTGTTGATATTATTTGCTAATAAATATAAATACAGGTCAAACATATTTCTTTTTTTTTTTTTTGTATAGAAAACTATAATTATTTTTGACAAGCCAGGTGTATGTTTATAAATTTTAAAAATTTAAATACTGACTCATATACATAGATAGATAGATAATAGACAAGACCCAACTTAGTCTTAAAAGTTTCTAGAAATTAAAAATTTCATAAAAATTAAAAATTATTACTATTTTATTTCTGTATCTTTCATTAGACAAGTGTCTAGCTAATAAAAATTTATTTTAGATCACTTCCCGCTTACTTTGATCTAATTATAATTGAGAAGGAAAGCTGAGTCTGCATATATGTTGGGATTATTATCTGGTTACTTCATGCGTTGCCAATTAGTTTAAACACACGCACAAACACACGCATACAATTTTCTTTCATTTAAATTCTATTAACATAAATATGAATAAAAATGTGTGATGTGAAATTTAAGGAGGCCTTCTTCTATACTTCAGAACGTGTTAATTATAAAGTGAACCTAATTATCTTTTACTCTAAATACATAGAATTTACATATGCAATGTTCTGTGTATGTGTTAGAGTGTTTTAGTAGTAAAAATTTTCACAAAGAAAATACATAAAATTATAATGAAAATACATAGAAGATCAAAACATAAACAACAGACGACACTGCATTAAAATTAAATAACTTTCCCTGAAGATGACCAACGAAGTTGGTCGAAATATTGGAAACCACAATAAATATTAATTAAACTAAGAACAAAAAAGAGTTTTTAATTTTTTAATATTTATTTAATGAAAAGACCTCAAGCCGAACAAACCCAACATTTCTGAGATTATAATGAATTATGTTTGAGTTTATGGAGAAATTTTAAAAAAAGTCTTATAAGAAAAAAAATGATTGTTTTACAACAATATATCGTTTTAGATTCTTTTGAAAAATACTATTGAATTTTTTTAGTGCTTTAAGGAAAAGTCATGCACAAAGTCATTTAAAATGCCGACAATTGTTTGGAGAAAAAAGAACCCTTTTTTATATTCCATTTAGGTTTAATAGTTTGTTATTTTTATGTTTTCATTAACACCTTTTCTAATAATAAAAGTAACAAAATGAAAACAAAAAGTTACCGTCACTTTAGACAAATAATATCCTGGCATTTTGTCTTATGGAAAAAAAAAACATTTTTATGTAATTTTTACATAAAAATTGTTTTATTACTTTTTTTTTGGAAAATAAACACAATTTTAATTTCATGCTTCGTTTCTAGTGTCAAAACTATAAAAAGAAACACAATAGCAATGTTATCAACAAATGTTCATACAATTGAAAATGGAAAAAAACCGACAGACAGACAGACAATTGAAAATGAAAAGACAGACTGACAGACAAATAATGGTAAGAGAGACATATTGTAAGGTAGTCTGAGGAATAGTTTCAAGGACAAAGGATACTACAAGGAAACAAAAACTTTAAAACTTTCGAACTTGTATCAAATATTTGACTGTCTGAGAGAGGAAAAGAGGACACTAGAAGAAAAAACTATCGAACTTGTTTGGAGAACATTGTTTGGAAAGTTTCTAGTTAAGGAACTGATTAGTGAGTGAATTCAAATAAATTTTTAATTAATTTCGAATTTTCGAACTTAATTTCGAACTTAATTTCAAATTTTCAAACTTAATTTCGAAAATTAAGATTATTTAAGCTGAAAATTCAAAAATATTATAAAATGTTTAATTCTAGGAGTAAAAAAAATAGATTTTTTTATGATCTTCGATTTTTCGAAATTGCAAAATATGTTAGAAAAACTATAATTTAATAATATTTTATATACAAAAATGTAAATAAATGATTTTCAATGAAAATTTCAATGTTCGAAAAAATTCGAAATTAATTTCGAATTTTCGAAATTAGAAAAAATAAATTGAAAAAACTATAATTTTATGTTTTTTAATATACAAAAGCATAAATAAATGATTTTCGGTGAAAATCTAGATATTTGAAAAATTTCGAATTAAAATTCGAATTTTCGAAGTTCTGAAAATAATGCCAATTACACCGAAATAAACAATATATTAAGTAATTTGTTTCACTAAAGCGTATTTTTTTTTTTTTTTTTTGTAAAAAAATTGATATTCGAAAATTTTTAAAAATAATTCGAATTTTCGAAGTTATGAAAATAATGCCAAATACAACAAAATAAACAACATTTTTGATAATTTGTTACACAAAAGCGTAAAAAAAGCTTCTTCACGAAAATTTTGTTATTCGAAAAATTTCGAACTTAAATTCGAATTTTCGAAGTTATGGAAATAATGCCAAATACAAAGAAATAAACAACATTTTTGATAATTTATTACACTAAAGCGTAAATAAAGGATTTTTGGTGAAAAATTTGTTATTCGAAAAAATTCGAACTTAATTTCGAATTTTCGAAGTTATGAAAATAATGCCAAATACAACGAAATAAACAAAATTTAAAGTCATTTGCTACACTAAAGCGTAGATAAAGGATTTTAGGTGAAAATAACACTAAAGCGCAAATGAACAATTTTAGGTGAAAAATATGATATTCGAAACAATTCGAACTTAATATTGAATTTTCGAAATTGCTAAAAAGTGTTCAAATGCTTCAATTTGACAAAAATACTTAGCAAATTTATAAACTAAATAAAAAATTATTGTTTTTTTTTTTTTTTTTTTTTTTGTGAAAAATGTGATAAAAATAATCTTCGAAAAATTTGAACATAATTTCGAAATTTGAAAATAGCTAAAAAAAACACAAAAATTTGTTTAAAAACTATAATTTTACATTTTAAGGGAAACAAAACTGTTTTAGAGTAAACAAAATAATATTCGAAATATTCGAACTTAATTTCGAATTTCCGAAAATTGTTAAAAATCCACAAAATTACAACAATATGAAACAAATATTTGATAATTTTATGTTTTATAAAGTTAAACATGATTATCTGTGGGAAAAAATTATATTGAAAAAAATTCGAACTTAATTTCGAATTTTCGAAAATTGTTAAAAAAGTTGCCAAAATACTTTGATATAAAAAAATATAGTTAAAATTTAAATTTTAAAGGATAAAAAAACCTTTTTTACCAAAATTAATCGATGTTCGAAAACTTCAAACTTAATTTCGAATTTTCGAAAAAAAAACTTTTTTTAATACAGAAATCCTTTAGTTTAAAATATTAAAGAATAAAACGTAAAAAACAGGAAAATTTGAAAATGTGTATTTTTAACCAAAATTTGTTAAAAAAGAATCATAAAATGTTTGTTTATCTGTCAAGTAATAAAAAATGACGGACATATTTGTTTAATTGTTCCCAACAATAGTTTGTTTAAAATATTTTTATAATAAAAAATATATTATAAATTACAAACATTTCTTTGTAATTATTTCTACACTATTAATTTTATTTTAATTTTTTCTATGCATTTATATTTTTTTCTTTTCTTCCACTTTTATTTACATAAGTTTTTTCCCCTTTTGTTTGTGGCAGACAGAACGACAGACAGAAACATTTTTCAAGTTACACAAAATTAAGTCTATTGAAAAAATCAAACAGCAGCAACTAAAAAACACCATTTAACAACATTTTAAATAAAAAACACTCACACACAACTATAAAAACTAATGATGAAAGAAAAATACAAGAAAAACTTAAAAGAGGAGTAAACAAAAAAAAAAAACAACAAATTTCTTTAACATCAAAATTATAGAGTTTGAATTAAAAAAAATAAATTGTTGAAAAATTCTTAGAATTAAGTTGTATGAGAAACAATACAAAACAAAAACAAAGTCGTAGACGTAAACCTAAAGTAAGAGGAATAAAAAAAGTGCAATAATAACAAATTACAACAATTTTCAGCTTCATAACTCTATAATTATAAAGAAAATTAAAAGAACTATTTAAAAGTCTTAAAAGAAAAACAAATTTATAGAGAAAACAACAACAAAATGTTTTCTAATAACTTTTAAAAAGTCTGTTGAAAAAAAAAAAAAAATGCATATTCTATAGTCTAGTCTATAGTCTAGTCTATAGTCTAGTCTATAGTCTAGTCTATAGTCTAGTCTATAGTCTAGTCTATAGTCTAGTCTATAGTCTAGTCTATAGTCTAGTCTATAGTCTAGTCTATAGTCGAGTCTATTGTCTAGTCTATTGTCTAGTCTATAGTCTAGTCTATAGTCTAGTCTATTGTCTAGTCTATAGTCAAGTCTATAGTCTAGTCTGTAGTCTTTTTATATTTCAAAACATTGATCCTCTATACTTTCTACAATTGTTTTCAAAATTTCAAAAAATAATCTTAAGATTATATTATTAAATGAAGGAAGCAAAAATGGGCTATTATCCTTCTAGAGGAATTATTTAACTATCATTAATATTGTGACCGATCCTTATACAAGTCCTTTTACCAATATGTTTCTAGAAATGAAAGGTCCTTTATACCAAAAATCCCTAACAAGTACTTAAGATCTTTATTACCACATTTTTCTATTATTTTTTTGTTATATTTTAGCCTTTTAAAGGGCAATAAAGTCCCTTTTAAAAAGGACAAAGAATAGGAAATAAAAGGAAAAAAATAAATTCTTTTATGTTTCGAGAGATTTTCTTTCAATACTCTTGACATTTAACAGTAACAATAATAGTAATAATAACAATAAATCTTAGTTAAGTTTTATGTTACTACATACTATTATGCTTTTTTACTTTTTACTCCCTATCACACTCTTTGTGCTAATGTATTTCGAAGAGAGAATGAGAATTTAACTGTTATCCCAATTCTTACACATGTCCATGTACAGTGTATTGAGTATCCTTTTTCATATACATTTTGTTTTTCATTTTTTTGTAAATCAATTCATTTGTGCTTTTTATCCTTTTTCGGTATTTTATTTCTATCAAAATCCATAAAAATGTCTTAAGGATTCTTTTCAGGGTTTCTATTCTATTGTAAGAGAGTGTGTGTCTGTGTGTGTGTGTATGTGTAATTATTTCCATTTAATTAAGCAAAAATGCAAATTCTTTTTTAAAAAAAGTTTCTTTACTTTGGTTCTTGTATATCTTAGGTTGGGTTTGTCTGTCTATCTATCTTTCTATCTATAAGTCTGTGCGTCAATACATTTTGTTTGTGCTTTAAATTTACATGAAATGAAAGTATGATTCAACACTAAAAAAAAGTATTAATTATGAAGGCTAAACAGAGAAATATAAAACCCACAACTTCTTTGGGGAGATTTCTGGCGAAAAAAACATCCTCTAATTCTTAAGAAAATATATTGCAAAATGTTATTTTTTTGCAGATCTGAACCACAGCGTTAATGAAATGTTTTATAATTTCATTGAAAAAGTCACGTTTTGTGGTAAATTCTTACGCCATCTCGTACTCTTGTATGGCTGAGGGAGTCTTCCTTATGTTTATGTTGGTCATAAATGCTAAGAGTGTGTGACTGCCCGTACCCCTCAGTAAATTTAAGCAACAATCGCAGTGGTGTGTTGTTGATTTGTATTTCACATAACATCTAATATAAATAGGAATTTTGTTTAAGGACGTTTGACGAGAGAGAGAGGGACACTAATTTCTTCCTCTCCTTCTTTAAATCCCTGAATCTTTTGTTAAATTCTCTAGTTGTTCGGTCACACTTTACTGATTCAGACACATAAATATGATGTGTTTCTTTTGTGAATAAGAAAAAGGTTTCTAATATTGTGTTAACTGGTTTGATAAATAATAAAAAGTTCCATTCCAAGGATTGTGAAAGGACCTTTTAAGTTTTTGAAGGTTTTTGTGTAAGTTAGTTTTATATACATGTGAACAATGATTTTGATATTGTAGTTATTAATGAGTAGTTCTATGGATCTACCGTAAGAGCGGCCTTAAGGAAGAACTCACTCGCTACACTCTCTTTCTCCTTTGAAATTGTAGGATGGTAAAATGGTGAAGATCGATGTTTTATTCACCTTTATTCACATTTATTCCCGATCCGTATAAACCATCTTGATCACTTATTGATAAGGTTTAAGGAAAGCAAAGGATGATAGTGTGTATGCGTTCATTCATAATGCCTCTCTTAGGAAAGAGAATATCCATTATACAAAGTACGCAAATAGATCTGTATGATCCGAATTCTGACATCACCACAAATCAGATAAACTAGAACTAAACCGACACAAACTTCCTTAATAACTCAAAACAAATCAGAAGAGTATTATTTCGATCACATCTGATGATTGTTCAAGATCATTGGCGACATCTGATATTGAAGCATTAGTAATTTGTTTAATGATGTTTATCTGAAAGTAGCTCCATGAATGCCTTCACTATAAGGATCATTATACATCATTCAGGTTGGTCGTGAGAGAGAAGGAGAACGGATTCAATGATCCTTGACTAGATCTAATTGTTTGATCTAGTCATTTACTTTTACTTAACTAGATGATTTTTCGGTCAGAAGATAAAGGGAACATCATGAAAGATCATGTCCAAAGATCAGAGAGTCTGTTACTTTACAATACATCTCTTTTTCTTTCTGTTTGGTACAATACGGCAAAATCTGTTGTTGGTAACTTTGAACTATAGAACGGAAGCCATTCTGCTACGCAAAACTAGTGTAGATCTAGCATAAAAGCGTGTCCACTTATCAGAATGAAAGTATCCTTTAAACTACCTCTGAACATAGAGAAAAGGGGGCTTGTCGCTATGAGATGGATTAAGAGGAAGTTCTGTATAAGATCCGTTCTTACAGGACGACTTATTTTCTAATGCTACAAAGGAAGGTCTTTCACTTTGAGATGGATATAGAAAAGGATCTCTGGAAGATCCGTTTTGGTATTGAAAACTGTCAAACGTTCCCACGACGACCAAAGATTGTCAACTCAGCAACAGCTGTATCAACCGGAAGTTATGTCCCCGGGAAGAACATCCAGTTACAGCCAACCTTTTACAACAACAACAACATGTCTACCTTCCTGATTAGACTTCGACATTACTCTGTCGACACAATAACCACCCCTATCCGACAATCATCATTTCACGTGAAATATGTTCCCGTTTCACTTTTTTCGTTTACTAACTTTTTTGTCGTGAAAAAATTCCCCTGTTATGAAATTTGTTGATGAAATTTTGTAAACATTGAACAGCTGTTCCATACAAAATCAATTATTGTAAATGAATTGTTCACAACAAGTTCACGATAGCAATTTTCCCTTAGAGGAAAAAGAAAACTTCAAGAGAACAAAATTTTCACTCCTATTGGCGATAGCGATGAATATCATTTGTTAACGAAAGCACAGTTAACAGATGATCTGGTCGAAACTCTATCAAACTGATTTTACGCCATCGATACGTCTACCATTAACAACCCAGCAAAAAAAAAAGAACTTCCAAAGAAGAGAAAAAGAAGTAGAATTTACTTCATGGAAGTACTGAAAAAGACCTGAAGAAGTTATGATTTAAATACAGGCTTGTCATAGATGTCCTTTTTATTTGATTCCAAATTCACTACATATAAAGTCATTCTCAGGAGGTTGAATTTCTTTAGAAGTTATTAGGAAGTTAAATTGTAATATTATAGACGCATTTATCAATTAACTCCAAAATAATATTGGTTTAATTGTAAAAATTTTAGTACAAAAAATATACCTTAAAATTTTAACAAAATTGGATTGTTTTCACTTCCTTGGTATTCGATAAACAAATTCACTAAGTGCTACTTTTAAAGTGGTGATAAATGTTATTCTTTTGGAAGTACTTCATTTTATTTTTGCTAGAATATAAACTGTTATGCATTCTTCAAGTTTTTTCCACAAGGACGTGATAAGATCGAAATGTATTCTTAATTATACATTCACTTCCTGATCCCCCAACTTCGAGGTTACTTTGTCGACACAATACTATCAACGAATGCTCACTATTCCTATGCCTCTTAAGAATACAATTGGAACTTTAGTCTTTACTTGTCAAAAACTCAAAATAGTCTGATTTTGTTGACAAAGAATCTTAACTTAGAGTTAAGGATATAGAGAGAAATATCGTTTGAAAATTGAAATTAAAATCCTTGTAAAACACTCCCAGCTCTGTAATGAATGTGTTAATTTCTCATAAAAGTTTTTTATGTATAATTCTTTTACAGTCTAGAATCATAAATATGGAAATTAATCACCACACATAGTAACATTTTTGCCCCGGCCAAAAATAAAATAAATTACACTAAAAATAATAATCCTGCAAACACACACACACACACTCACATGTGCTAACACACCACTACTCCAACTTATAGCAGGACTTTTTTTAGCAAATAAAGGAATAAAGAATGAACACAGAGAGAGAGAATTATAGAGAGACGAATAAAAATAAAACTTGATTTGACATTAGCAATAAAGAAAAACACAATTCTGCAAGACAGAGAGAGAAAGAGAAAAAAAGCTAGGCACCCACATTTCTAAGAAAATAAATCTCTATAGAAAAGTATTGGTGTTAGTGCTACCACAAAAACATTGCTAAAGGACATAAAAGGACAAAGACATTTAGCAAAGAAGAGTATAACTATTGTAATTATTATTTGCAACAAGACGGAAGGATTTTTTTTGCAAACATTAAATAATAAATAAAAAATTTAAATAATTACCTGGTTGTGGGGTTGTAATGTTATTTATGTAAAGTTCTTTCACACGAGAGAACCAGCGAGAGAGAGCAATACAAAATTGTTTAAATTATTTTTAAAGGATTGTTGTAAATTTTAAAAAAAGCTAAAAATATTTATACTTTTTTTCATTAAATCACACAATTATTTTCTATATCAAACACACACGCACGTAGGCACACTTTAGTAGAGTGAAGGAGAGCGAGAGAGAGAGCACGTAGTAGTTAGACACTGCTTTAAAATGCACTAAAAACTTTTTTAAGAAACAAAAATAAATAAATTATTTAATAAATTTTATTTTTTTGCAAAAAGAATTTTTTTTTCTTAAAATTTTATTTTTCCAACAATTATCACAATAATTTTTTTAATTTCTGTTTTAAATATTTTCTTTTTTTAATTTACAACACAATTAGTTTTCATATTGTTGTTTTTGGTAGTAAGAAAACAAAAAAAAAGAAGAAAAAATTTTCCGTAATTTTATTTCTTGTTTTTCAGTGATGTGAAATTTTAAACCGACTGTGTAAATGTGAAACTGACGCAACTTTTCGAAACGCACCAGAAATAACAACGAACGAACGAACGACGGCAACGACCACGACACAAAAACCAACAAACCACGTAATATGTACAACAACATCAGCAACAAAAGCAGCAGAAACAACAACAGCATAAAGAAAAAAAAAAGAAGCACAAGATGAAGCTGAAACTAAAGCTAGAGATGAAGAGGAAGGAAGAACACAAAGTAATACCAAACAAACAAAATTGGGGACTCGGGAAGAGTGTAAATCTACTATAAACAACAAAAACAATAAAGAAAAAACAGTTTTTTTTCTATTTTTTATGTAAACACGACACTTTAGCACGAGTTTTTATAAAAACACAACAATCACACGTTCTGTTATATTTACAGAGAGTTTGGGGATAGAGAGATCTCTCCTACTCTCTCTCTCTCTCTCTCTCTGTCTGTTTCTCAACTATAAATTCCAAAAGGCAAGAGCTTAAGAAGTAAGGGGGCTGCTAGTTAGTAATGTGCAAGTTTCAACATGCGCAATCAGGGCGTTTTTATTTTTTCAAAACCAAACATGCAAACTAAAACAAAACTCAAAGCATGCACAATCCGGCTCCAAAAAAACAGTTAACTCTCTTCCTCTCCTTCTACTTTTCTGTAAGTTTACAAATATTACAGTATTTTATGCTCTTTTTTCTCAATTCATTTCTCTTTTATTCCTTCTCTCTCTTAATACTAAAGAAAACCTGAAATGCACACAGAAAAAACACCGTAATACACTTACAGTGCGTCATACAAGTGAATAATTGTGAAATATTTATTTCTTCTTTAGATTTTTTTTCTTGAGTGGTTATAGTTTAGAGGAGATTTTAAAGGTGACCCTTTTATGTTATAGCTTTTTGAAAGTACTGCATAGGTATAAAAAACTTATGGAATCCTATTGGATCTAGATTTTTCTGCTCTGCTAAAGAACAGAATTGGCTTTAGTATTTTTGTTTATAGTTTTTATTTTGTTCAGTGTAAAAGTTGAGTCAATATATTTTTTTATCAGCCGATCAGCAGAAAATTTATGTATCATTAATTTCACAAGAATCTTTCGTCAATCGTCAATAATAAACATCATGATTTATTCGAAAATCACCACAATCAGATATTTTGAAGGTTTTGCACGTTAGTTCGCAAGAAAACCAATAAACAATTGTTTGGAAAAGGGACTCATATTAGCGGAAGCAAATAGATTAGATTGCCAAAACAAGAACATCCATCTTCAGACGTTCATAGATGTCTCCTTTTTCTCTCTTCTTTTCTACTTTCTCATAGACTTAGGAAACTTAAGATGCTGCTCTGATAAAGAATCAAATTCGAAACTATGTCTACGATATTTAGGGTTCTGACCAAGTAACTCCTGCTAATGGTTTTTGATATTTACCTTTAAACTATAATAAGTAAATCGACCAAATCTAAAGCAATAGACATAGTTATATACATAATGCTAGCATCAAAAAGATAGGGCTTCAAAAATTTTCCTTCGAAACGGCCATATGTTAGTCTACACAGGTTCAAGAACTTTTACGGTTAATTGGTTCTACATCAAACTGAAATTTACTTCCTGTTCAAGCAAGACGGCACACTACCGAACTCTATTTTACGTCATCGCTACTTTCGAAAAACATACGATACATCGACCGATACGAACACTTTTTCAACCCTCAAAGCTTTCGCCTAGAACGTAAAGAAGTCAAAATATATTATCCTTTACATTCCTTACTTGTACTACAATATATAGACTACAATCTTTAGACAAAACTTATTCGGAAAAAGGATACCATATTCCCCTGGATGTAATATCGAATGGAAAATTATGATCCTATCTTTCACATAAAAGAATCATAAATCTCTTGAAACATAATAGAAATTCATTCTGTATGATTGGAAGTATAACAGATTGTATGGGATACCCAAGTGAAGGAGCGCAGAATGAGTTGTCTTGATACAAATTTCTTTCATGATTGTGTCCCTCGGACCACCGGAATTTAAAGTTCCGACCACATTGGGGAGGATAACTATAGTTCATATAACTTAAGCCGGCTGATCTGTTAAAATTTTGTGTAGAAGAGTACGGATGGGATCTAAACGTCTAAACGCAAAATGTAATGACACCAGCACACATCGAGAGAGAACACGAATGGAAAATTTTTACGTTCGTATGGTTCCCTTCATTTTTTGAAATGATTAAAAAAAACATACAAGTCGCATTAGATCAGGGATGTATTTTTATGTAAACACATACAAAAAAGTGAAACAGCTGTTTTCATCTTATTTTGTTATTGTTTTATAACAATCGTGTAAACATATACGTAAAATCTTACGACTTTTATACTGTTTTTTTGTTATACGGAGGAAAATTTCATTGAACTTTACGTACATAAAGTGTAATAGTGTGAAGTGCCCTTTAGTGGTCATCTACTTCTAGTTAGGATACTACCTAGAAGTTGTTACATAAGAAGTCTTTATACTGATTTTAGACGATCGGTAGTTTAATGTTCTAGTCTGTTAGGTTAGAGATCATGGGTTCGATTCCTTCCTGAGACACTGGATATGGATCTCACAATGTTCACTCAACTTTACGTATATAAAGTGTGATAGTGTGAAGTGCTCTTTAGTGGTCATAGTATCCTACCTAGAAGTTGTTACATAAGAAGTCTGATTTTAGATGATTGGTAGTTTAATGTTCTAGTCTGTTAGATTAGAGGTCATGGGTTCGATTCCCACCTGAGACACTGGATAGGGATCTCACAATGTTCATGCAGAATCTCCACGACATATTCTTTAGAAAACCCCTCAGACACTATCCCTAGAATGAAATCAAGATAATTCTATCCAATTGTGAGAATTTTCTCAAGATAAATATAAAATATTTTCGTTTTTCAACTCATTTAAAAGTTATGAAGTGATAATTGAAACTTTTGAGTTTTCAAAACTTAATTGTTTCCTTAACTTTTCCAAACACTTTGAGAAGATTTCTCGGTGAATGTAAATTCTTCTTTTGCTTTCCAGCTGTTGCTGAATCGATATTCTTTAAACGATAGGGAATCTTTCCGGTCTGGAGATTGAAGACTTTGTATCTCTGCACCATTTTGCCACATACTCAAAACAACTTTAACTGACCAGTTTTGGAATTGAAGGATCTTAAGTGGAGCTTTCTTCACACCATCCATCCATGTATGTTCTTTATAACACATTTAAAATTGGATCTATTAATGATCGATAGATAAGGGTGACATAACTGTTTCAGTTTCTTGATTAACGATCTCGCAAAACTTTCCACTACATTCCCATGTAAGTAAAGAAGTTCTGAAAATGTGGCATGAGTCCATATCTTCCCCTTTTGTTTCTCAAAAAGCTTCATGAATCGGTATTTAAAAACACTTACACTAGATTATTTTTCACTTAATTTCTAAAAACCATTTACTTTTATAATACACTGTTAATTTATTATGGAACTAAATTTTTATAAATTTTTCAATGAAATATTACTTTTTCTACAATCAGAGCAAAGTTTTCTTTCAAAAAAAAAAAGAAACAAAAACTAACATTTGCAAGTAAACCGTTTATTTTTTTTCACATTCTTTCTTTGTAAACTAGTAGTTGTAATAAAAGTATTTTAAACTTTAGGGCGTGAGAGCTAGTATTTGCTTAGAGAGAGAGGGAAAAAACAGGGAGTAAAAGATTTGCAAAAAAATCTCTTCTTATTGGAAGAGAAGTGTATTTTAACAATACAAGTTTAATAATGCGTATAAAAAAACAAGTAATAACAAAAATACAGAAAAAACAACAACAACAAAAATAAAGAAATAGAGAGCTTTACACACCAAAAGAAAGAAAGAAAAAACACTGAGATAATTTTTGTATTTTTATATAGAAAACGAAAAAAAAACAACAACAGCAACAGCAACAGCAAAATACACTTATAAAGACAAACTTAAATACAATGGATGAATATTGTATAGAGAGATGGATGGATGGATGACTGTTTGTTGGTTTGTTTGTCAGGCGGTTTGGTGGGTTAGTTAGTGGAATTGTCTGACAGTCAAACATTTAGACTGGTTGTTGTTGCTGTTGTTGTTGTTGATTTGGTTTGATTTAGTATGGTTTTGTTTTGTTCATGCTGCTGCTTGCTCTGTTGCTGTTGTTTGCTTGAACTGAAAAGTAAAAACTGAACTGAAAAAATTGAAAAAAAAAATTTGTTCAAAAAAATAAAAAAAAATGAATGGTTCGTTGGTTGGTTGGTTGCTTGATTGCTGGCTGTGTGTGGATGACGACTATACGATGTTGTATGTAAATACTGGTGATGTTGGCACTTTAAACTTTTTTCTTCTTTCTTTCACATTTCAATTTTTTTTCACTTCTTTGTGCCACTAAATAGCAAAATGAAACAAAAAAATACTTATAAAACTAGTATAATACAATTTTTTTCACAATTTCTTTTTAATTTTTTTTCTTGCCACAGGTGATAAATAGGTTTTATAAGTATTTAATTATAAATAAATTTCCTTCTTTTTGTTCTAAATTATTTGTTTGTTTTTATTACACGATTCAAGACACACACACACACACCTTTTCTTCTTTTTTAAATACACGACGTTGGGTTACGTTTTTTTCACTAAAAAGAATTTTTCTTTCTTTTTTCGTTATAAAACACAATTATTTTTGATTTTCTTCAGTATAAATTTTTTTATATTTTTATATCCAAAGGTCTATTTTTTGCTTGCTTATGTATTTAATTATTTTTATGAATTTGTTTTTGATATTTATTTTTTTTACTTTTTGCTATTCTCACGTGATGCAAACTGTGCAGCGTCAAAAACGCAACTGAATATGAAAAACCAACCATTGAAAAAATATTACAATGACACCATACGAGTGTACATAATAATAATAAAAACAACAGTAAGAATAATCAAAACAACAACAAACATCACCAACACGTAGAGCAATGAAAGAAAAATACAATAACAAAAAAAATTATCATGCTCAGGCTCTCTTTTTTTCTGTTAATGAGTGGTTGGCTCTCTCTTAGTTCGTTTAGTTGGATTTTATAACTGTGTATTTGTTGTTGATTAATATTTTGTTATCAGGGATGGGAAATTCATAATTGGAAACACTACCAACTTTTTGAAGAGTTTATAAATTATGTATTTATTTATTTATTTATTTATTTATTTATTTATTTATTTATTTATGTATTTATCTATTTATTTATCTATCTGTTTATCTATCTATCTATCTATCTATCTATCTATCTATCTATCTATCTATCTATCTATCTATCTATCTATCTATCTATCTATCTATCTATCTATCTATCTATCTATCTATCTATCTATCTATCTATCTATCTATCTATCTATCTATCTATCTATCTATCTATCTATCTATCTATCTATCTATCTATCTATCTATCTATCTATCTATCTATCTATCTATCTATCTATCTATCTATCTATCTATCTATCTATCTATCCATCTATCCATCTATCCATCTATCCATCTATCCATCTATCCATCTATCCATCTATCCATCTATCCATCTATCCATCTATCCATCTATCCATCTATCCATCTATCCATCTATCCATCTATCCATCTATCCATCTATCCATCTATCCATCTATCCATCTATCCATCTATCCATCTATCCATCTATCCATCTATCCATCTATCCATCTATCCATCTATCCATCTATCCATCTATCCATCTATCCATCTATCCATCTATCCATCTATCCATCTATCCATCTATCCATCTATCCATCTATCCATCTATCCATCTATCCATCTATCCATCTATCCATCTATCCATCTATCCATCTATCCATCTATCCATCTATCCATCTATCCATCTATCCATCTATCCATCTATCCATCTATCCATCTATCCATCTATCCATCTATCCATCTATCCATCTATCCATCTATCCATCTATCCATCTATCCATCTATCCATCTATCCATCTATCCATCTATCCATCTATCCATCTATCCATCTATCCATCTATCCATCTATCCATCTATCCATCTATCCATCTATCCATCTATCCATCTATCCATCTATCCATCTATCCATCTATCCATCTATCCATCTATCCATCTATCCATCTATCCATCTATCCATCTATCCATCTATCCATCTATCCATCTATCCATCTATCCATCTATCCATCTATCCATCTATCCATCTATCCATCTATCCATCTATCCATCTATCCATCTATCCATCTATCCATCTATCCATCTATCCATCTATCCATCTATCCATCTATCCATCTATCCATCTATCCATCTATCCATCTATCCATCTATCCATCTATCCATCTATCCATCTATCCATCTATCCATCTATCCATCTATCCATCTATCCATCTATCCATCTATCCATCTATCCATCTATCCATCTATCCATCTATCCATCTATCCATCTATCCATCTATCCATCTATCCATCTATTCTATTCTATTCTATTCTATTCTATTCTATTCTATTCTATTCTATTCTATTCTATTCTATTCTATTCTATTCTATTCTATTCTATTCTATTCTATTCTATTCTATTCTATTCTATTCTATTCTATTCTATTCTATTCTATTCTATTCTATTCTATTCTATTCTATTCTATTCTATTCTATTCTATTCTATTCTATTCTATTCTATTCTATTCTATTCTATTATCTATTCTATTCTATTCTATTCTATTCTATTCTATTCTATTCTATTCTATTCTCTATTCTATTCTATTCTATTCTATTCTATTCTATTCTATTCTATTCTATTCTATTCTATTCTATTCTATTCTATTCTATTCTATTCTATTTATTCTATTCTATTCTATTCTATTCTATTCTATTCTATTCTATTCTATTCTATTCTATTCTATTCTATTCTATTCTATTCTATTCTATTCTATTCTATTCTATTCTATTCTATTCTATTCTATTCTATTCTATTCTATTCTATTCTATTCTATTCTATTCTATTCTATTCTATTCTATTCTATTCTATTCTATTCTATTCTATTCTATTCTATTCTATTCTATTCTATTCTATTCTATTCTATTCTATTCTATTCTATTCTATTCTATTCTATTCTATTCTATTCTATTCTATTCTATTCTATTCTATTCTATTCTATTCTATTCTATTCTATTCTATTCTATTCTATTCTATTCTATTCTATTCTATTCTATTCTATTCTATTCTATTCTATTCTATTCTATTCTATTCTATTCTATTCTATTCTATTCTATTCTATTCTATTCTATTCTATTCTATTCTATTCTATTCTATTCTATTCTATTCTATTCTATTCTATTCTATTCTATTCTATTCTATTCTATTCTATTCTATTCTATTCTATTCTATTCTATTCTATTCTATTCTATTCTATTCTATTCTATTCTATTCTATTCTATTCTATTCTATTCTATTCTATTCTATTCTATTCTATTCTATTCTATTCTATTCTATTCTATTCTATTCTATTCTATTTATCTATCACTATATCTAGTTATCTCTATATCTAGTTATCTCAATATCTAGTTATCTCTATATCTATTTATCTCTATATCTAGTTATCTCTATATCTATTTATCTCTATATCTATTTATCTCTATATCTAATTATCTCTATGTTCTAATCTATACCCTAGTCTTTGCTATAATCTATTCTATGTTCTACTTTTAATTCTAGTTTATGTTCCAGTCTATGTTATAGTCTAGTTTTTAAGATAGGATTTAGTCAATGATCCAGTCTTTGCTCTAGTCTAATCTCTATTCTACGCTCTAATCTATGCTCTAGTCCGTTCTCTAGTCTATGTTTCAGTTTATGTTGTAATCGATGCTCTAGTTTTTGCTTCTGTCTATGCTCTAGCATAAGATAGAGTCTATTCTACAGCCTATGGTCTAGACTATGCTCTATTCTATGTTCTAGTCTACACTCTAGTTTGTGCTCTACAATGTCAGTACCTATGGTCTAGGCTCTTCTTTAGCTTATGATCTAATCTATGTTCTAGTCTATGCTCTATTCTATGTTCTAGTCTACACTTTAGTCTATGTTCTACTCAATGTTCCAGTCTAATGCTCTAGTCTACATCCTATTTTAAGCTATAGTCAGTTTATGTTGTAGTCAATACTCTAGTTTATGCTTCTGTCTATGCTCTAGCATAAGATAGAGTCTATGCTCCAGCCTATGGTCTAGCCTCTACTTTAGCTTATGATCTAATCTGCTCTAATCAATGTCAGTGCCTATGGTCTAGCCTCTTCATTAGCTTATGATATAATCTATGTTCTAGTCTATGCTCTAGTTTACCCTCTTGTCTATACACTTTTCTATACACTAGTCTACCCTCTATTCTACACTCAAGAGTCTGGACTAGGGTTCTACAGTTGAAACAACTTTTCGACTTTTTGCATGTAGCTAAAAAGTCGACTTTTCAACTTTTTGCATTTTATGAAAAGTCGATTTTTCGACTTTTTCAATTAATTAAAAGTCGCCTTTGAGTATTTTACGAAAAGTCAACATTTAAAGTTTTTTCCGCCTTGTTCGACTTTTTCAGACTTCTTTTCGAATTTCTTCGACTTTTTTCGACTATTTTTTAACTTTTTTTTCGAATTTTCCGACTATTTTAGAGTTATTGACTTTTTCTTTCACTTTTTTTTTAATTTTTGACATTTTTCTACTATTTTCGAGTTTTTCCGACTATTTTAGAGTTTTTTACTTTTTTCCACTTTTTTAAAATTTTCGACTATATTTTGTCTTTTTTCTACTATTTTCGAATTTTCGATCTTTTCCGTCTTATTTCGACTTTTCGGCTTTTATTTACAAAGTCGACTTTTCGACTTTTTTCATAGACGATAGTTGAGTTATCGAATTTTTTGCAGACAAATTAGTCGACTTCAACTTTTCGACTTTTTTCGACAAAAATTCGATTGTTCGATTTTTCGAAAGTCGATTTATAGAACCCTAGTCTGGACTATGCTCTATTTTACATGTAAAAATAAAATACAACAGTATATAGGTACTTTTCCATCCCTGATTATTATTACTGTTTTATCAAAAGACATAATTCTTTTTTTAACTCATTCTAGTATATGTATACTCACTCACCGAGCACATATTCAATTAATTTCTCTATAAAATTGTTTTTGTTTTTATATAAATTGTTTTTTTTTTCTTTGTATACGTATTATTCATTATCATCCTCATAGGAGACTTCGTCAGCAACAAACAACCGCATCATCATAATAAGCATACATATGTATGTATGTACATGTCGTCAACAACATTCTTTCTACTATCTGATACAACTCTGGTTATTATAATTTGTTGTTTTTTTCTATTCAAATATTTTGCCTTTGTTCAATTTAATAAAAATAAAATATATATAAATATGAAAGAAAAAAAAAAACAAATTTTCAGTCACTCATCCAGTCCACCAGTTTAGTTAGCACATGACTCTCATTTAAACACATGCAAATAAACCCGCACATTTTTTTTTGTTAAAAACACTCTCTTGGTTTTTGATATACTATTCTCTCAAACTCCCCCTCTCTATATTTTCTTATATTGTTTAAAAATAATAAATATGTAATTGTTAAAAACATGTTGTTGCTTTTGTTATTATCGAGAATTGCACGTTGGGGCGTTTTGTTTTATAAAATTCTCTTTATCACTCTGTTGCCTCTCTAGCATTTAGTTTATTATGGGGGTTTGTTTGTTGGGTTTTCTCTCTTATTTAATACATATCTTCTTTTATTATTTGCTTTTTATTATCACTTTTTTATTCATTTACTATTATTTTTGTACTTGTTTGCATTATGTTCTTTTTACATTTTGTATTTTAGATTTTAGGGATACCATCACGTTGTGTGGAATTTGGGGATTTCCCTCCCAATTTCTATTGAAACGTTTGACATGTTTGATTAGGGAAATTGTAATATAGATGTGATCTTACTGATAACGTTGGCGATATCTACTGACAATCTACTAACATATTGTTTCAGTGTTAAAGAAAAATTTTACCCCAGAATCGTTAATGGCGTTAAGTAGATTGGATGACATTTTCGAAAAGTGTTAGAATAAATAGAAATTGGAGGAGTTAGTAGTAGAAATGGCCGTCGTCGAAGAGCAGGGATTAAGGAGATTTTGAATTTACTACAATAATTGGAACTGATTGGGTCTTACAAACCTAAAGTTTAAAAATATTTTGAAAACTTTTGTAAAGTGCTCTCATCATCACTTTAAGAAAGTGTATGAAGGGACTGAAGTCAATGGATCTATATAATAATAAATTATGTAGATGAAGAAACGAAACTTTATAAAAACATACCATCATCTAGATAAGTTCCTTCCAATCCGTAGAGAGTCAATGACCTTTTAATTTGAAAGAGGACGGGGCCAGAGCATATTGAGTATTCTGCAAGTATTTATATTGGACCACTTGAGTTGCAAGATGGAGTGAATGCAATTAAGAATTGATTTCTGTGTGCCTTGTGAGATGCTATAATGTTTACGTAGATATTAATTATCTACGTCTTGAGATGTAGTTTTCTGATATTTCTCGTGGTGTAAATTTTAGCTTAAAAAACTGTTCAATGTCAATCTAACGGAGACCAACGTATAGGAGAAAATTATCGTGCCAACATATGTAAACGGGTTTGACTCTTCAGAATAGACTGTGATCGCATCGTTTCGCCTCTTGTGGGTATTCTGATGCGGATGATCATAGTGAAGCTTTCTGACGTATGTGTATAACCCGTTTGCAGTGTTAAAATCGTTATATCTACATTTTGTATAATGTTGCCATGACCTACTGGGATCATATTTTAGATTGCCTGACATACAATGATCGTGTCGTCTTGTAGGTATAGTAATTCGTAAGGTCATATGGTCTGCAGCCTTAAATTCCGTATATCTACTTTTTGTGGAAAGTTGCCTTGAAATAATAAATTGTGAACAGTTTCTTGTCTCGAGTAGGTATTTTGATTCGGACGATAATATGGAAGATATATCTACGTTTAGTAGGATGATATATCTACGTTTAGTAGGATGTTGCCATCAGCTGTGATTTTATTTTTAGGCGCCTGACACTATGTGAAAAATGTTCTTTTTTACCGATGGTTGTTTTGCTAAAATAGAAAGCATATAGCGCCATACTTATAACATTATCAACATTAGATTTCAACAAAAGCATAGAATCCTAAATGACTCCATGGTATTAGGCTTTCTTTGAAATTTATAAAACTATCCTCTCAACAGAAATGACTGAAATACTAAGATTCTGTAAAAAGTTCATTTAACCCTTAAACGAGTTTCCTGACCTTTAATGTCACTTATAGTTCTCCTAGTGTTAAAATTGAAGGAGTCGTTTGATTCCCGGTGGCAAGAGATACAAGCTGATGCAAAATGATCAATGGCAGCGGTGCTACTGTTTTTAGTCGGCGGCACAATTAAAATTTTCGTTTTTCAATTGACCAGCGGCGGAGCGGCTTGCAAAATATTACCGCCGATTTTAGCCGTGTCTGCTTGTATCTCTGCCGGTTGTCCGTAGGCCAAAGTTTGGGACTTTGTTCAGCTACTGATTGTTTTGAAGTAATGTTGCCGAATAAACAGCAGTGTGGTTGAGTGATTCTTCAGAGAGCGTCTAAAGGATACTGTAATCGACACAGATAACCATTTAGAAAATGGTTTACGTGGTTGTTCACTACGCGCGAACAGCCAAGTAGAGTCAAGAGAAATCTTGGGATATCATTAAACCATAGATCCAGATATCTCTCCAAGGTTAGATATAAAGTAGCTGTTAAGAAAACGGTTCCTTTTCACAGATAAGCAGAGCATTCGCAGAGAATATGGAAGACTGTTTCTTCCTTTTCCCTGTCTTTGCAACTGAGACAGTGTTCATTGAAAGATAACCCAAGCCTACTTGTATGTCTGCCTAGCACCCAGTGTCCTGTTAATCTCGATATATCCCGTCTACTAGGTTTATAAGATGACTTGTGCGTTTCCCATTGAGTGAGGGCCACAATATCTTGGCCTTTACATGTGTCTAGGTTATTGCACCTATTTGCAGCATTTTGAAGATAGAATATGAGGATACTAATCTCGACAAAATCTAACGGGGTTGCTACTGAAACGTCGTTGGAGATGTCAAGACTAGATCCCATTCTGGCAAGCTCATCTACTTGTGTTTCCCTAATAGTCACTATGCGCAGGGACCCAAACAAGGGTAATGTCAGACTGGCGACCCAGCCTTGATAGATCCACCTTGTATTGCTTAACTAATAGGGAAGCGGTAGTATAAGAATTTAGTGAGAGATGTGCCGCTTGACTATCGACAAAAATTTCTATGTTGCCACGAATATTGAGCTCGTGTAGTACCCTGTAAACTGATATTATTCTTGCTTAAGTTTAAACCACCTCCATGGGGCGCTTAAACTAGCAAACAAATTTAGCTGGTTGAGTACCCAGCAATTCGACAAAGAGTCAATGCATACGAAAAAGACAGTAATTTCCAATAATAGTTAACAACCTGGATGATCGTAATACTTCTGTTTTGGGTCAATTTGGGTCATGAATGTACCCTTTGTAAACGAGAATGAAGACAGTTATCACTTTAGTATCCTTTTTGTAAGCGGGAGCGGAGACAGTCATCTCTTTACTGTCCTCAAATAACCTAGAGATTATACTCTTAAAAGTAGTTTTTTTTTGTACTTCCGAAAGTAGTTATTTTACCCATCTTTTGGAGAAATAATTATTACTTTCTACTAATATGCCACCTTCTTGTTGACTCAAATTTATATCTTTCGGGTTAATTGTCACATTATTGTTCCACAGTATTCTAGAGAGTAGACACTTGAAATTTTTAAATTTTAGTTCCATTAAAATCTAAAGTTCCATTAACAACTGACTGACTACAATTCGTATGTTTTTGGTCTTTCGTCACAAATAAACTCTTTGTAAACGATAATAAAGACAGTCGTCACTTAAGTGTCCCCTTTGTAAGCGAGAGCGGAGGCAATCGTCCCTTTACTGCCTCTTTGTAGGGTGTAGAGTGACGATTGACTTCCTCGTAGGACAAGCCCATGTTAAAATGGTTGGTCACCTAGGTAGTCAGTTGGTTGGTCACCAAGTGGTATGTTAAGTGGTCAGTTCGGGACTGTCCCGTCGAACTGCTGGATTCAAAAACAACTTTCAAAGATTAATTTTAATTTAATCCCTAATTCACCTTAATATTGACCCTTAATCAATAATCTTGAACAGGACAAAGATACAAATTTGGCAATCCATTGGCAGCCCTAATTCTGACAAATTGAAATGCGTGTTTTGGTGTGATTTTTCTATATAAACAAACACACACACTCACTCTGTTTATAAACAACGAGGATACATGTTTTTGCCATCATTATCATCATCAGCTTCCAAGAGCACCAGCATCATCCTACTTATAAGTATCTACTAAATTTCTGTATCTATGGAGCTAACTTCCACACATCTACTCAACAAAACAAACTGGATTTGTTATTGTTTTTTATAGTTTTTTTTTTTTCCTTTTAAAATTTGTATACGTGCCTGGTGTTTTCTTTTTGTCACATTTGCCCCTATTTTGTTATTTATTTAACACAAAATGTTAAAAATAGAGAGAGATAAACAACAAAAATACACTCTCCACTCCACTGTAATTGTTAAAATTGCCGAAAAAAAACAATGAAAATATAAAGGTTTGTTTTGATAAAAAATGAACATACACAAACACACATACTCGAACTACTTATTTAAAACAATAAAAACAAAACATAAACACCGAAAAAAGAACTGTAAATATAACAAATAACAAAAAAAGGATTAGATAAGAAAATAACAAAAAAAAAAGAAAAAAGGAAAACACATAAGATTTAGAAGTCCAATTAGAAAACAATAACAATGAAGAAGAATATGAGAAAAAAAAACAAATACAAACATTTACTAAACTGTTTTTGTTTTAGTTTCAATTCCAGTGTGTTGTGTCTTCCACTACATCCATATGTACAACTTAATCCTGTTTTTTATATGAATTTCTTTTTTTTTCTATTCCTATCACTATTGCTTGGTCGGTATTAATCAAAGTCGTAAGAACAAGCAAAAATTATTGTTATGATTTTTCAAGTGGTCTTTTGTTTTTGTTTTGTTGCTTTCTTGTGTATATTTATGGAAACCAAATTCTCAAGCAAAAAGAAACTCTCAGGTATTATTTTTTCTTTTTGAACGTGACATGTGTGTATTTGTCGTACGAAAATAGCAACAACTCACATTTTTTACGGGGAGTTTTTGTTTTTTCTAGTGCTGCTTCTTTCTTCTTCATCAGCGTAGTTTAAAAATGGGCATAAATTAAAAAAAGGGTTGTTTTTTAAGTGAGTGTTTTTTGTTTGTGTCGGTTTTAAGGAAGTTTCTTGTCAGCAAAAAAAAAAAAAAAAAATCACAATTTTTTTCAAGTGGGCGTCCATTGTGGTCGGTCTATAGCGGAAATCTTTGAATAATTTGTAGTTGAATTATAAATGAAGAAAAATGGAAAAAATATAAAAAAATAACAAAAAATATAAATAATTGTATACGATGATTAAAAACGAACTTTTACAACTTGCAAAATTTAAAAATATGTAATTGCAAAAAGCATATGATTCAAAATCAGTTTGAACTTTACAAATTTGCTGGTATTGAGAAAAACTCCTTTTATTTTTTTTAAAGGGGATAATGGACAAATTTTATTGTAAAAATAACTTTTTAAATATTGTTGTTTCTCTTGAGAAGAATTCTTGTCAACAGTAAACTAGAACTGAAATAGTACTAAAACTGAACTAAAACAGAACTAGAAGTGAACTACTACTAAACTAGAACTGAACTAGGACTGAACTAGAACTGAAATAGAACTGAACTAGAACTAAACAATAGTTCTAGTACTGAAAAAGAACAGACCTAGAACTGAACCCGAACTGAACTAGAACTGAACCAGAACTGAACTAAACTAGAACTGAACTAGAACTGAAGCGAAACTGAGCTAGAACTGAAATAGAACTAAACTAGAACTGAACTTAAACTGAAAAGGAACTAAGCTAGAACTAAATTAGAACTGAACTAAACCTGAACTAGAACTGTACTGGAACTGAACTAGAACTGAACTTGAACAAAACTAGGACTGAAGTAGAACTGAACTAGAACTGAACTTGAACAGAACTAGAACTGAAGTAGAATTGAACTGGAACTGAACTAGAACAGAACTAAAACTGAACAAGACCTAAACTAGAACTGAAATAGAACTGAACTAGAACGGAACTAGAACTGAACTAAAACTGAACTAGACCTAAACTAGAACTGAACTAGAACGGAACAAGAACTGAACTAGATCTTAACTTGAACAGAAGTAGAACTGAACTAGAACGGAACTAGAACTGAACTTGAACAGAAGTAGAACTGAACTAGAACTGAACTTGAACAGAACCTAACTAGAACTGAACTAGAACTGAACTAGAACTGAACTAGAACTGAACTAGAACTGAACTAGAACTGAACTAGAACTGAACTAGAACTGAACTTGAACTGAACCAGAACTGAACTAAAACTAAACTAGAACTTAACTAGAACCGAACGAGAACTGAAATCTTACTAAAAAGCTAAAAACTGAACAACTCTGAAATCCATATATCTTATATATAATATTAAATTATATTATCCATATATCTTAAATAGCTATAAGGGCGAGGCTTGAAAAGTAATAATTTTTAAGTTTTTCCATTCGCATATACACAAGTAATTATTTGCTTTTATCGCAATTATTAGAAAAAAAAAAAACATGAAAACTCATTAAATTTCTCCCCCTCAAGAAAATGTTATCATCAAACGTAATGTGTCGGTGGAGGCTAGAAAAGGAATACAGGCTGTGTAGTAGAAAAAGAATATTCAATTACTATTTAAACACAAAAAGACAACAAAATTATTATCTTTTTAACTCCCTAATCTTGCAATCGAACTAAAAGTATTTATAGAAATTTACTTTTAGCTGAACAATAACAAACAGGAATAAAGTGGGATTGAAACTTGTTTTGAAACGTTTACTACTGGTGGGCCCCTGATAAAGACGAAAAAGAAACAACAAGAAAACAATAATAAACAAGTTTTAGATAAAATAAAAAGAAACTTAACTTAAAATATAGCAAATTTTTAGCAGTTTCTTTTTATATGTATTTTAACAATTTGCTGTTTGTACATTATATTTGTGATAAAAAGGACCATTGATACTCTCAAGAGAGAGAGAGACAATAATACAATTTAAAGCTAAAGAAAATGTCTAAAATAGAGAGATAAAATGATATAAAAAATTCGCAATTATTTGTAGGTTGTTGTCGTCTGACGTCCACGTTGTGATAATGAAACGCATGACATAAATACAACGAACCCCAAACCAAAAACAACAAGCAACAATGATAAAAGAAAATTGTTGTAAAAAAGGAAATGTAAACACAATGGGAGTAATACTGAGAGCAACAAAAGTGATTTACAAAACAAAAAAATTGCTAAAGAAAACAGATAAAAGAGAGTAGAGATAGAGAGAGAGTACGAAAATAATAAACACATGTTGTAATCAAAATGTCAATGGCTGATTGTAAAAATACTGCATGCAAAACAGAAAACAAAAACAAGACAAAGCCAAGAAACCACCACATAGACATGCTTTCTCATATTATTAGGGTGTAGGAAGTAAATGTTTTGCTGAATAATAGCAACAATAACACAACAACGATAACAATACAAACAGTATATAGAATAGTTGCAGAACAGTCATGGGAAATTTAAAATTTTAAATAGTTCTGAAATATTCTATAGATTGGACTAGGGACTAAACTATAGATTATGAAGAGATTTTAGACTTGACTAAAGACTAAACTAAAGACTAGACTATAGACTCGACTGCAGACTAGACTATAGACTAGACTAGACTATAGACTAGACTAGACTATAGACTAGACTAGACTATAGACTAGACTAGACTAGACTAGACTATAGACTAGACTATAGACTAGACTATAGACTAGACTATAGACTAGACTATAGACTAGACTATAGACTAGTCTATAGACTAGACTAGACTATAGACTAGACTATAGACTAGACTATAGACTAGACTAGACTATAGACTAGACTATAGACTAGACTATAGACTAGACTATAGACTAGACTACGGACTAGACTATAGACTAGACTATAGACTAGACTATAGACTAGACTATAGACTAGACTATAGACTAGACTATAGACTAGACTAAAGACTAGACTATAGACTAGACTATAGACTAGACTATAGACTAGACTATAGACTAGACTATAGACTAGACTATAGACTAGACTATAGACTAGACTATAGACTAGACTAAAGACTAGACTATAGACTAGACTATAGACTAGACTATTGACTAGACTATAGACTAGACTATAGACTAGACTATAGACTAGACTATAGACTAGACTATAGACTAGACTATAGACTAGACTAAAGACTAGACTATAAACTAGACTAAAGACTAGACTATAGACTAGACTATAGACTAGACTATAGACTAGACTATAGACTAGACTATAGACTAGACTATAGACTAGACTATAGACTAGACTATAGACTAGACTATAGACTAGACTATAGACTAGACTATAGACTAGACTATAGACTAGACTATAGACTAGACTATAGACTAGACTATAGACTAGACTATAGACTAGACTATAGACTAGACTATAGACTAGACTATAGACTAGACTATAGACTAGACTATAGACTAGACTATAGACTAGACTATAGACTAGACTATAGACTAGACTATAGACTAGACTATAGACTAGACTATAGACTAGACTATAGACTAGACTATAGACTAGACTATAGACTAGACTATAGACTAGACTATAGACTAGACTATAGACTAGACTATAGACTAGACTATAGACTAGACTATAGACTAAACTATAGACTAGACTATAGACTAGACTATAGACTAGACTATAGACTAACTAGAGACTAGACTATAGACTAGACTATAGACTAGACTATAGACTAGACTATAGACTAGACTATAGACTAGACTATAGACTATAGACTAGACCATAGACTAGACTATAGACTAGACTATAGACTAGACTATAGACTAGACTATAGACTAGACTATAGACTATACTATAGACTAGACTATAGACTAGACTATAGACTAGACTATAGACTAGACTATAGACTAGACTATAGACTAGACTATAGACTAAACTATAGACTAGACTATAGACTAGACTATAGACTAGATTATAGATTAGATTATAGACTAGACTATACTATAGATTAGACTACAGTCTAGACTACATTTTGCTACAGACTAGACTATAGACTAGACTGTAGACTATAGAATAGACTGTAGACTAGACTATAAACTAGACTGTAGACTAGACTTTAGACTAGACTATGGACAAAACTATCAACTAGACAGTACTATAGACTACACTCTACTATATACTTAGTAGACCATAGACTAGGGTATAGACTCGACATTAAACGAGACAAGACTAGACTCTACTCTAAACGCGACTATTATGCTATAAACTGGATTTTATGTTACTAATAGTTCCAGAAAAGTTGTGGTGTATCAAGATACTGACAAAAAAAAAGTACTAAAGTGCTCAATATACCATTCCTGTTACAGAACCAAGATAAACGAGTACCTATTACAATAACAATGTATAAAAATGAGGCTTTTTATGAAAATAATCATTGTTCCACGTATGTGTATAAGTTTAAGTAAATAAGAACCACGTATGTGTAATATATTTTCGCTCTCTTTAGATGAATCATGTGTATGTGAATGTCGTTTGTTTTGTAAAAAAAACATAAATGTAAATCCATATGTATGTATGTATGTATTTTAAATAAAATATTTATCACAAGACTTTGGGGAAGAAATAGTATAACAACTACAATTTGTTTAGTTTATACCTGTTAAAGAAAACACCAGCAACAACATAACAACAATAAATGGCAACTAGGAAAAGCCAAAAGAAAGTGTATACAGGAAATCTATATGAGTATAATAATAATGAAAAGTTTTAAAAGGTTTTACAAACTAGTTTTATATTCAAAAGTTTGTTGAGAAAAATTGTTTAATTAATTACCCAGAAGTATTAAATTGTTATAGTTTTAGTTGAACTATTAGAGGTTGTACGAATTTGGTTGCGATTAAAGAGTGTTGTGGAAGGAAACACGATTAAAAGATAACATGTTGAATACGTAATTTCGATGCACCACAGACTATTTACTAGATTAGGCTATAGATTAGACTATATACTATATGATAGACTATAGACAAGACTAAACATTACACTAGACCAAAGGCTAGACTACAGACTGGAATATAAACTAGACTAAAGATTAGACTATAGAATAATCTACAGACTAGACTATAGACTAGAATATAGAGAAGTCTATAGACTAGACTATAGAGAAGACTATAGACTAGACTATATGCTAGACTATATACTAGACTATAGACTAGAATATAGACTAGACTTTAGACTATAGACTAGACTAGACTTTAGACTATAGACTATAGACTAGACTATAAACTAGACTATAGACTAAACTATAGACTAGACTACAGACTAGACTATAGTCTAGACTATAGACTAGACTATAGTCTAGACTATAGACTAGACTATAGTCTAGACTATAGACTAGACTAGACTATAGACTAAACTATAGCCTAGACTATAGACTACACTATAGACTAGACTTTAGACTAGACTATAGACTAATATAGACTAGACTATAGACTAGACTATAGACTAGACTATAGACTAGACTATAGACTAGACTATAGACTAGACTATAGACTAGACTATAGACTAGACTATAGACTAGACTATAGACTAGACTACAGACTAGACTATAGACTTGACAATAGACTAGACTATAGACTAGACTATAGACTAGACTATAGACTAGACTATAGACTAGACTATAGACTAGACTATAGACTAGACTATAGACTAGACTATAGACTAGACTATAGACTAGACTATAGACTAGACTATAGACTAGACTATAGACTAGACTATAGACTAGACTATAGACTAGACTATAGACTAGACTGTAGACTAGACTATAGACTAGACTGTAGACTAGACTATAGACTAGACTATAGACTAGACTATAGACTAGACTATAGACTAGACTATAGACTAGACTATAGACTAGACTATAGACTAGACTATAGACTAGACTATAGACTAGACTATAGACTAGACTATAGACTAGACTATAGACTAGACTATAGACTAGACTATAGACTAGACTAGACTATAGACTAGACTATAGACTAGACTATAGACTAGACTATAGACTAGACTATAGACTAGACTATAGACTAGACTATAGACTAGACTATAGACTAGACTATAGACTAGACAATAGACTAGACTATAGACTAGACTATAGACTAGACTATAGACTACACTATAGACTAGACTATAGACTAGACTATAGACTAGACTACAGACTAGACTATAGTCTAGACTATAGACTAGACTATAGTCTAGACTATAGACTAGACTATAGTCTAGACTATAGACTAGACTATAGTCTAGACTATAGACTAGACTATAGTCTAGACTATAGACTAGACTATAGTCTAGACTATAGACTAGACTATAGTCTAGACTATAGACTAGACTATAGTCTAGACTATAGACTAGACTAGACTATAGACTAAACTATAGCCTAGACTATAGACTACACTATAGACTAGACTTTAGACTAGACTATAGACTAGAATATAGACTAGACTATAGACTAGACTATAGACTAGACTATAGACTAGACTATAGACTAGACTATAGACTAGACTATAGACTAGACTATAGACTAGACTATAGACTAGACTACAGACTAGACTATAGACTTGACAATAGACTAGACTATAGACTAGACTATAGACTAGACTATAGACTAGACTATAGACTAGACTATAGACTAGACTATAGACTAGACTATAGACTAGACTATAGACTAGACTATAGACTAGACTATAGACTAGACTATAGACTAGACTATAGACTAGACTATAGACTAGACTATAGACTAGACTGTAGACTAGACTATAGACTAGACTGTAGACTAGACTATAGACTAGACTATATACTAGACTATAGACTAGACTATAGACTAGACTATAGACTAGACTATAGACTAGACTATAGACTAGACTATAGACTAGACTATAGACTAGACTATAGACTAGACTATAGACTAGACTATAGACTAGACTATAGACTAGACTAGACTATAGACTAGACTATAGACTAGACTATAGACTAGACTATAGACTAGACTATAGACTAGACTATAGACTAGACTATAGACTAGACTATAGACTAGACTATAGACTAGACTAGACTATAGACTAGACTATAGACTAGACTATAGACTAGACTATAGACTAGACTATAGACTAGACTATAGACTAGACTATAGACTAGACTATAGACTAGTTTTGGTTGGTTTACGTGGTAGTTCACTACACGCGAACTGTCAAGTAGAGTCAAAGAGACCCCGTTTTGACCCAGACTAGACTATAGACTAGACTATAGACTAGACTAGACTATAGACTAGACTATAGACTAGACTATAGACTAGACTAGACTATAGACTAGACTATAGACTAGACTATAGACTAGACTATAGACTAGAATATAGACTAGACTATAGACTAGACTATAGACTAGACTATAGACTAGACTATAGACTAGACTATAGACTAGACTATAGACTAGACTATAGACTAGACTATAGACTAGACTATAGACTAGACTATAGACTACACTATAGACTAGACTATAGACTAGACTATAACTAGACTATAGACTAGACTATAGACTAGACTATAGACTAGACTATAGACTAGACTATAGACTAGACTATAGACTAGACTATAGACTAGACTATAGACTAGACTATAGACTAGACTATAGACTAGACTATAGACTAGACTATAGACTAGACTATAGACTAGACTATAGACTAGACTATAGACTAGACTATAGACTAGACTATAGACTAGACTATAGACTAGACTATAGACTAGACTATAGACTAGACTATAGACTAGATTATAGACTAGACTATAGACTAGACTATAGACTAGACTATAGACTAGACTATAGACTAGACTATAGACTAGACTATAGACTAGACTATAGACTAGACTATAGACTAGACTATAGACTAGACTATAGACTAGACTATAGACTAGACTATAGACTAGACTATAGACTAGACTATAGACTAGACTATAGACTAGATTATAGACTAGACTATAGACTAGACTATAGACTAGACTATAGACTAGATTATAGACTAGACTATAGACTAGACTATAGACTAGACTATAGACTAGATTATAGACTAGACTATAGACTAGACTATAGACTAGACTATAGACTAGATTATAGACTAGATTATAGACTAGACTATAGACTAGACTATAGACTAGACTATACTAGACTATAGACTAAACTATAGACTAGACTATAGACTAGACTATAGACTAGATTATAGACTAGACTATAGACTAGACTATAGACTAGACTATAGACTAGACTATAGACAAGACTATAGACTAGACTATAGACTAGACTATAGACTAGACTATAGACTAGACTATAGACTAGACTATAGACTAAACTATAGACTTAACAAAGTATAAGCCATCTTTCAAATGGTTTAGAAGTGTTCGTTATAAATGAATAATAAATGCTAAATGTTAACGTTCCTTTATAGATCAAGGTTCTTTTTCAATATTGAATTACAATTAGGAGAAAATCATATTTTCTTAAATATTACAAAAAAAACTTAAATACCATTATCTTGTTTTTTTTTCCTTTTTGATAATATTATGATTGATTAGTAGACTATTAACGTTGACACTGCAAATCAGGTCGAAGAAGGAGAATCAAGATATAAAACCTATATAAACAAATTTATTTATGAAATACCTATCTGTATATGAAATTTTGTGTATATATTAGTTAACCTTATATAACCTTTGATATTTAGTAGAAATTCTGTAACTAAACTAACTAAATATAAATACTTTTGTTAGCTTTTAAAGGTACGAAAGAGCATGCATAGTACAATACCTTTGCTTAAAGGTGTTTACAGTTTTTTTGTTTCCTTTTGCAAAATCCCAAGAACACTTACAAAAAAAAATGTTGTTGCTTGAAATTGTATACCTCAAATTAAGAAAACGAAGTTGGAAGGAGAAAAAGGAGAAAGATATACAATGTGTAGAAAAGGTACATATATAGAGGAATCAAGGAAGCAATAAAACAACAGCAGCATGAAAAGTTGTTGTGTAGAGTACTTATGAAACGCCAAAAATTTTAAGTAACGATGGCAAATCTAAAGGACATTTTATTGTTCATAATTTGTACTTCAAGATTAAACCATAGGATTGGTTTTGAGGAATCCAAAATCTAAAAACTCCTAGAATTATATAGTCCAAGGACATACGATACTGGAGCCTTAATGGTGAAAACTCCTTTTTATTACAACCAACCTCGCAACAAAAAAAAAACAAATTTGCAACAACGTAATAAGAAAACTTAATACGACGTAGAAACCATATTGTTGTACTACACAAGATTTGGGGATAAATGACTGAATGGATACATACACACACACGCATGATTTCCAAACCAAAATAGAGGAAAACTTTTAAAGACAAAATAACACTTGAAGAAAAAAAGGAACAACCCAACGACAATAAAAAGGAGCAGACACTAAAGAAAACATTTAACAGCGTATGTAGAAAAATGTCATTTATGAGAGTGTGTATAACATGTGAAAAAGTAAAGTTGGAATAACGAATCAAAACAAAACCTGAAAAAAAGTCAAGACAAACATGTATAGATAGCAAAAAAAAAAACGTGGATAAAATAATCACAATAAATATTTTACTCCTGGGGCAAAGTATACACTGGTTTTATGTCTGAAATAATAGGGAAATACAGACAGAAAAAAAAACAACAATAATAACAAAACAAAACATGCTGAAGAAACACTGTGCTAAATGAAAAAGCAACAAATGAAGAACATGCGCATAAACTTGTTTTTCTTTCAGCAGTTAGCAAAAAGTTGCAGGAAAGGAAGAAAAAAATAATAAACAATAACAAATCCTACTTAAATTAAGATCTCTCTGTCTCTCTTTTATTAACACCCATACATGTATTGGGTTATTGTGTTTTTTCAGCTTATTAATCACTGTTGCCAATGTTACGTTTCTAGTCATGTCTATAGTCTATCTTATAGTATAGTCTAAAGTCTAGTACGTAGTATTTTATATAGTCTAGTCTATAGTCTAGTATATAGTCTAGTCTATTCTATAGTCTAGACTTAAGTCTAGTCTATACTGTTGTCTATAGACTAGTCTATAGTCTAGTCTATAGTCTAGTCTATAGTCTAGTCTATAGTCTAGTCTATAGTCTAGTCTATAGTCTAGTCTATAGTCTAGTCTATAGTC
>NC_060951.1:35572442-35574405 GCF_022045245.1 Lucilia cuprina | reverse complement strand
CAGTTCTAGTTCAGTTCTAGTTCAGTTCTAGTTCAGTTCTAGTTCAGTTCTAGTTCAGTTCTAGTTCAGTTCTAGTTCAGTTCTAGTTCAGTTCTAGTTCAGTTCTAGTTCTGTTCTAGTTCTGTTCTAGTTCTGTTCTAGTTTTGTTCTAGTTCTGTTCTAGTTCTGTTCTAGTTCTGTTCTAGTTCTGTTCTAGTTCTGTTCTAGTTCTGTTCTAGTTCTGTTCTTGTTCTGTTCTAGTTCTGTTCTAGTTCTGTTCTAGTTCTGTTCTAGTTCTGTTCTAGTTCTGTTCTAGTTCTGTTCTAGTTCTGTTCTAGTTCTGTTCTAGTTCTGTTCTAGTTCTGTTCTAGTTCTGTTCTAGTTCTGTTCTAGTTCTGTTCTAGTTCTGTTCTAGTTCTGTTCTAGTCCTGTTCTGTTCTAGTTCTAGTGCTGTTTAAGATCTGTTCTAGTTGTAGTTCTGTTTTGTTCTGTTCTAATTTTGTTCCGGTTCTGTACAAGCTCTGTTCTAGTTCTGCTCTATTTCGGTCATAGATTAGTGCTAATTTAGTAAGAGTTAAATTTAAGTTTATTTCTAGTTCAGTTTTACCTTAATTCAAGTTCAGTTCTAGTTCAGGTTTGTGCATGAAAACGTTTAAAACTAAATCAAATTTGGCATATCTGCTTTTATGTTGACATATCTTTAAACAGAGGCTAATAAATCATTACAAATAATTTTAAATCATTAAAATAAATACATACAAATATGTTTCTAGATAAGCTTAAACATTGTAATTATATTTATACATTATCCACAAACATAAACAAGATTTTTAAACATAAAACTTTCAACAAATACTGCCCACTTTTCAAGAAAACTTTTAAACAATTAAAGCCAACGTAAGTACGAAAAACCAACAAGAAAACTTGCATTTGTAGTCCTTTAACGACAACCAACCAACCCACCCATGAAAACATACATTTTTGTAATAGAGTAGGTTTAATTTACAGAAAAATTTAAAAAAATATATATATTACAAGTCATAACAAAAAAAAAAAAAAAACAAATTTTTTAATCAGGATTTTTATCTGAGTTTTCTACTTTGTTGCTTAAGCAAAGAAGCCATTTAACAAAAAGTAAAAATAAATATTACAAAAAACTACCAACTACCAAGTTAAAAGCCAAAAAGTGTGTGTTACATATTTTTTCCACTCTTTTATTATGTTTTGGTGAACTGGTTCGTTTAGATTTTGACCATCAACAACAAATAGAACAAGTACAACATATCCAAAACTAGTAAAAAGTTTAACAACAAATGTCATGTTCATTTAAACACATGCAGGCAGACTTTCAGTCAGGAGTCAGTCTCATGTGCTGCAACGTCAGTGGTATGAGTTGATTAGTTATAGTACGTACTACTAACCAACCAATTACCGCTTAAAGCCTAGAACAAAATATCTACAACAATGTGTTTTAAATGTAGTAGTAGTTCTTGTACCTAGTTCAGCTAACAGATAGACATATAGAAACGGAAATTATCAAGGCTTGAGTTTTTGCTGTTATGGTTTTAGTTTCAAACTTTCAAGTTTTGTTTGTTTCTTCAATTCTACTACATGAGCGAAAATGTTAGTTTATTTCAGATTACCGTAGTTTTATTACAGTTGATTAAAATTTCAAGTGCAATTTAGAACTGGTTCAGGTTAAATTCCGCACCATTTCCAGTTCTGTTCGTAGTCGCAAAAAGTTCTGCCTTAGTTCCGGGTCAGTTCTGGATTAGTAGTTCTGATTCATTTCTAGTTCAGTTTTAATTTTGATCTAGATCAGTTTATTTCAGTTCTAGTTCAATTCTAGTCTAGCTCTAGTTCTATGCTAATTCAATTCTAGTTCAGTTCTAGTTCAGTTCTATTTCAGTTCTAGTTCAGTTCTAGTTCAGTTCTAGTTCAATTCTAGTTCAGTTCTAGTTCAGTTCTAGTTCAGTTCTAGTTC
>NC_060951.1:35562938-35572342 GCF_022045245.1 Lucilia cuprina | reverse complement strand
ACTGAACTAGAACTGAACTAGAACTGAACTAGAACTGTACTAGAACTGAACTAGAACTGAACTAGAACTGAACTAGAACTGAACTAGAACTGAACTAGAACTGAACTGAACTAGAACTGAACTAGAACTAAACTAGAACAGAACTTGTACTGAACTAGAACTAAACTAGCACTGAACTATAGAGCAGAAATCGAACAACATCTGTGAGAAAACAAATGGGTTATTGAGAGTTCTACTCGACAAAAATAAAACTCAATAAACTATATCAAGTATATTAAACATTATTGAAAAATACAACCCCCTTTTTTCCAACGATTAAATACACGACTAAACCAAAAAGAGGAAAATTATTCATAAATTAAGAGGGCGTATGATTAGTGAACCCCGAAAAATTCAATAAATGTTCTTAAACCATCAACATAGGCAAAATGCATTTAAACAAATGTCATGTGTAACACATTTTTAAAATTAAAACATGATAAAAAAAAATACAAAAACCAAACATGTTGTAGATAAAATTTCGATTATTTTTATTCATATTTATGTATGTGTCACCACTTAAAACATTGCATATAAATAGTTATTTAAAATGTTTGTTTTTTTTTGAGTTTTTATCACACATTTTAAAAAATTATAAACAAAATAGGAATAGTAGTATTTTTTTCTTTTTTTTTTTTGTAAATTTATGTATATGTTAAAACTGTCAATGGTTTCTATAATCGTTATTAACAAATCATTGAAGAATATATCATTTAAAAATTTTTCATATTTAAAATAACTTTTTCTTGGATTGAAATTCAATTAAAAAACCTCGGTTTATTGGATCATTTAACTGATGTTTATTTACATACATATGTATTTCTAATATCAACCACCTATTCGATTAATTGTCAACTACATAATAGACAGCTGTTTATAAAATACAATGTTTTCCAATTTTTTGCACGATGTTTGATAAAATTTCTTCTCTATTATATTTGATGTTACTTAACCAAAAAAAAAGCGAAATTCAATAAACGACAAACATCAACATAATCATCTTCGCTAACTGCAACGTTTGAAGTCATCATCGCCATTCATTAACCAGCCTGCTTGCTAACAGGCAGTCAGTCAGTCATCCAATCCGTGAAACAAATACAATGAGCCACATACATACGTATATGGGTGTGACACAAAAACCACACCAAACAAGTATCGATGTATTAATCGTACATCGAAAAAATGCGATTTAAATATAGTTGCAACAACAAAAACACCGAGCACAGCAAACACAGCAAAAAAAAAAAAAACAATAACAACAAAGCAACACAAAATATAAACTTATTCAATAAGTCAGTCACTCAATTCTTTCAGTCGGTCGATCAGCAAGTCGTCAGTCATCATCAGCTGGCTCTGTATATGGATGGTTGAATAGACTGGTTGGTTGGTTGGATGGATGAATTGGTGGATGCATATGGAATAAACTTTAAATGCATCATAATACATTCAAACATATTTCACAATCATCAAATAATAATAATAATAATAATAATAATAATAATAATAATAAAAAAGAAGCAAAATGTTAAAAAATAAATGAAATACCCTGTTGTTCTTAGAGTTAAAAAAGTGCAATGTTCTAGAATTAACCAAAAACATAACTAGAAGTAAATTATAACTTTAACTGAACTAGAAGTGAATTAAAACTGAACTAGAACTGAACTAAAACTGAACTAGAACTGAACTAGAACTAAACTAGAACTGAACTAGAACTGAACTAGAACTGAACTAGAACTGAACCAGAACTGAACCAGAACTAAACTAGAACTGAACAAGAACTGAACCAGAACTGAACTAGAACTTAACAAGAACTGAACTAGAACTGAACTAGAACTGAACTAGAACTGAACTAGAACTGAACTAGAACTGAACTAGAACTGAACTAGAACTGAACTAGAACTGAACTAGAACTGAACTAGAACTGAACTAGAACTGAACTAGAACTGAACTAGAACTGAACTAGAACTGAACTAGAACTGAACTAGAACTAAACTAGAACTAGAACTGAACTTGAACTGAACTAAAGCTGAACTAAAACTGAACTAGAACTGAACTAGAACTGAACTAGAACAGAACTAGAACAGAACTAGAACTGAACTAGAACTGAACTAGAACTGAACTAGAACTTAACTAGAACTGAACTAGAACTGAACTAGAACTGAACTAGAACTGAACTAGAACTGAACTAGAACTGAACTAGAACTGAACTAGAACTGAACTAGAACTGAACTAGAACTGAACTAGAACTGAACTAGAACTGAACTAGAACTGAACTAGAACTGAACTAGAACTGAACTAGAACTGAACTAGAACTGAACAAGAACTGAACTAGAACTGAACTAGAACTGAACAAGAACTGAAATAGAAATGAACTAGAACTAAACTAGAACTGAACTAGAACGGAAGTAGAACTGAACTAGAACTGAACTAGAACTGAACTAGAACTGAACTAGAACTGAACTAGAACTAGAACTGAACTAGAACTGAACTAGAACTGAACTAGAACTGAACTAGAACTGAACTAGAACTTAACCAGAACTGAACTAGAACTTAACCAGAACAGAACTAGAACTAAACTAGAACGGAAGTAGGACTGAACTAGAACTGAACTAGCACTGAACTAGAACTGATCTAGAACTGAACCAGAACTGAAACTGAACTAGAACTGAACTAGAACTGAACTAGAACTGAACTAGAACTGAACTAGAACTGAACTAGAACTGAACTAGAACTGAACTAGAACTGAACTAGAACTGAACTAGAACTGAACTTGAACTGAACTAGAACTGAACTAGAACTAAACTAGAACTGAACTAGAACTGAACTAGAACTCAACTAGAACTCAACTAGAACTGAACTAGAACTGTACTAGAACTGTACTAGAACTGTACTAGAACTGAAATAGAACTGAACTAGAACTGAACAAAAACTGAGCTAGAACTGAACTAGAACTGAACTGAACTAGAACTGAACTAGAACTGAACTGAACTGAACTAGAACTGAACTGAACTAGAACTGAACTAAAACTAGAACTGAACTAAAACTGAACTAGAACTGAACTAAACTAGAACTGAACTGGAACTAAATTGGAACTGAACTAAAACAGAACTAGAACTGAACTGTAACTGAACTAGAACTAACTAAAACGTAGAATCTCCAACTAAAGCTGTTCACCATATTGCTTACCTAGGACAGGTTAATACTTCTCTAGCTATTAGTCCCCAGTATTATCGGATTCTATTTAACATCAAAATCCAACAATGTGCGTTAAGCAAACATGCTTGCTCCTATCAATTGATGGATTGTTGTAGTAAGAACGATGTACATAAGAATGGTGCATATGTATTGAATATTCATATACTAAGTACAACTCATTACAAACACATTAGGGTGACTTATAAAATAAGGTTTTTAATGTAGTCACTTAAACTGCATTTATAGCAGTTTGTATTCTAAGAGCTGAAATTCGAGCATTTTCTTGCTAGACTTGCATCAGAATGCTTAATTACCTACATTTGTTCAAATTTCACTAAAAATAATTACATTCACATTAAAGCAAAAGTCTTAGAATACCCGAAACTCTTTGCTATATGAAAATTTATTCACCCCTATCGCCTATAGTCATTTCCCTTTTCACTATTTCGTTCACCAACATTTTTACCGTGAAAAAATTCCCTTGTTGTGAAATTTGTTGATGGAATTTTGTAAACATCGAACAGCTGTTCCATACAAAATCAACTATTGTGAATGAATCTATAATCTAGGAGAAGAGTTCCCTTAACTACAATTGCATGATCACGAAAATTAGTTTTAGGTAGACAATTAGTTTTCGTCCTACTTTTAATTTCCATTTTAAGAACCCAAACTAGAAGACAATTTCGACCCTGATTCAATTACTGAGTTTACAGTTCCCTAAATACGCAGTGCCCCTAATGCCTATGTTTTGTATTATCAATATTTTAAGTATTTACATTCACGCATCTATTTGACAACTTTGTTGGATTTACAAACAGATGAGGAGGAAATATAAGCACAGCCGTGTAAGAGTGATAAAACAATTATGCTGGTGTCGATTAATGATGATTGATTCAGAGTTTATCAAGTCAAAGGGAATGTGTAGACCCAAGCGCCACAAGTCGGTCGCTTAAGATACATATTGATAAGCTCTTCACTTATTTAAATCAAATGTAAGAAATTATATGTATATTTTATGCATCGATCATGTATCCGAGAATTTCTCTATTTTATACCATAAAATCAAAAAAAAAAGTTTAGCTTAATTTTTAAATACCATTAAAATTTCTCTTCATCTCATTGTCCTCACAACTGTTCTTAATTATATATGTATATGCGAGAGAGTGCGTTGGAAGTGTCAGATTTTTATTGCTTTCATATATTTTTTTCAGTTTTTATTTAATCAGATTGATTATACAAAAAAAAACTGATGTGGAGCATGATAATAAAGTAAGGGCGCAGATTATATGGATGGTACTTGTAATGCAATAAACCAAGAAATAAAAAAAAAACTTACGCATATTAAGTGTAATTAAAATTTTATGTTCGTCTTTTAATTAAGTATTAACTGTAAAACAAGATTTCTAGATGATGCCATTTACATTACTTAGAAGTAGTTAGGTAATGTCTAGTATATTGATAATAATATATAATTAAATTTATTCAGATTGTAATGAAAACATTCCATCAGAAATTGTATTTAACTTATCCTGTGTAGAGGGTGTATAATTTCACATTCCGATGTTTTGAAAAATTTGACTTTCTTTACTCCAGTGGTTAAGAAAGACTATACGATTTACCTTATCCTTATTATAAACTGAGGGTTCATAGAAGGAATCGCGAACGGTTTTTTAAGACTGAGGTTGCATTGACCTCCCTCATAGCTTATCTTTCTCTTTTAACTATTTTAAACCGAATATGCTAGAACGTGTCTGTCCATCTGAGTATGGAAACACTTAATATCAAATTAGTTGAGTTTGTGTTTCGGAATACCAAATATATATCAATATATGTGTTCATGATCCGACAAACTCATGTTGAAAAACTCAGTGTTCTTTACTAGTCATTCAGTGGATAATAATGGATCGGATTTAGTCCACCCAGTGGATGTATAAAGCCGCTGTTGGGCAAGGTTATAAAGGCAGATACCAACATTAATCACTTCGGAATCTATTCCTGATATTCTTTATCGTTATCGACACTGGAGCCAAAAGAACATGATGGACTGAGTTTCAATTTATGTAATGGATTACACGCATATTGTTAAGAGTTACAGTTGAGAGTTGACTACAACCACTAACCAAATAAGATTCCAATGTTTTCGCAGCAAAGATGCTCTAAGAATTTGTTAACTATCTACTAAAGTGAAGCATCAGATTCTGTTATAGAATTACTTTCGGCGTTTTTGTAAAATCACTTAAAACTACTATTCCAAAAACCACGACAAACTGTATTCAATGAATACAGTTGGACTTCCAGCGCTTTCGTAACGACATTCAAAACGTCATCTCATCAAAATGTTCCTCAGAAGCGATGTTTGATTACAACCTTCAAGACATTTTTTTAAACCACCACCGATCTACAATTGCCCACTTTTAATCTGTCTCTGACTTATAATCGTTGGCTTTGTTTCTGGTCTATGTTATATTAATAACTAATCACTGGAAAAGTTGGAGGAACTATAATCTGGGCTTAAAATCAAATCAAATCACTACCACTATCTCGAACATTGTCTTCATGGTAACATCCAGCGCTTTCATAACGACATCCAAAATTTCATCTTATCATAAGGTAGCTTAGGAGCGAAGTTTAATTACATCATCTAGGACATTACCCCATTAACTGTCTGGAGATTCCGGCACTGTCCTAGGATTCGTTTCCATATAATTCGATTGGACTCTCGTAACAACATCCAAAAAGTCTTTTCAGCAAAGTTTGATCAGAATTCCATTGCAATTGCATCAAATGTTTGCAAAGTTTCATAAAACATGTATCTTGGACATTCCTAGTTATAGTTTTCGTGATGTCCAACGAATTCAACTTGATATCCAATGTTGATCTAAATTCCATTGCATTTGCTAGAAAAAAGAAAACGTTGCATTATATGGCGGCTTCGGATGGAAGTTTCATAACAACTGTTTCTTGAAAATGGTAAAAGAACGATGACTACAGTTTTAGATCACACTGGCGATTTCGACTTCGTATTAATTCACTTTGAGGTATTTAATGAACACGTTTGGACATCCGAAGCTTTCGTAACGATATGTCTCGAGAAAAGTTATATTACAATAACAAATACGTTATCTTATTAACTAATCACTGAAAAGTTGGAAGAACTATGATTTGAAATCACATTACCACACTAGCCCGAAAATAGTTTTAATGATAACTAGCGATTTCATAACGACATCTACAACGTCATCTCATCAAAAGGTATCCCAGGAGCGTACATCCAGACATTTCCTCATTAACTGTCTGGAGATTCGTTTCCAACGAATACGATTGGACTCTCTTGAAAATGGTAAAAGAATGATGATTACAATTTTAAATCACACTAGTGATTCCGACACTGTGTTATGAATACGTTCGGACATCCGAAGCTTTTGTAACGATATGTCTCGAGAAAAGTTATATAACAATTACAAAGGCGTTATCTTATTAACTAATCAATGGAAAAGTTGGGAGAACGATGATCAAAAATCACATTACCACACTAGCCCGAAAATCGTTTTAATGAGAACCAGCGATTTCATAACGACATCCGAACATTTCCCCATTAACTGTCTGGAGATTACTGTACTGTTCTAGTTATCGTTAACGTAGTTTCCAACGAATACGAATGGACTCTCCTAACAACATCCAATAAGTCATTTCAGCAAAGTTTGATCGGAATTCTATTGCAATTATTCAAAGGTCGTCTTATGAAACGACCTTTCTCTTGGAGATTCTGTCTCAGTCCTAGGAATAGTCTGCGTGATGTCCAACGAATAGTCATCGTGATATCCAATCTTGATCTTAATTCCATTGCAATTACTAGAAGAAAGAAAACGTTGCATCACATGTCGGCTTTGGATCGAAATTTCATCACAACTGTCTCTTGACAGTTGACTTTGTGGTATCCAATGAAAACAATATACAATATCTTATCTTATTAAACGACGATCAGCATGATTCCTCAACTGCAACCGATGCTGTGACAATATTTTCAATTATTTGCGTAATATGACACTACTTATCATATTCTATCGTAAAAAGTTTTCGGGAAAGAATCCGAAAAAATGTGTAACTGTTACAACAATAAGTAACTTTGAAAATGTATGTATATGTATTAAGATTCAGAGAATGGTAGTGGAAAGGAAGAACTTATTTAAGAGTTAAAATAGATCCCATTTACTCACACGGTTAGATCTATTTTAAAGGCTTTTAAGAAAGACTTTCTCATTAAATTTTGTTTTTGGAAACCTAATTCTTATAGATTTTCGAATCAGGTTCTTGTTCCTAACTCACTTTTATTCACATTTAACCACTTTTCTAATAAATTTCCTTGATTTTATGTCGTTTTTTTTTGCATTATATCAAATCATTGTCACTAAAAACCACAAAATAACCTTAAACACATGTTTGTCAGTATGTGTATGTCATGTTTTTTTTTCTTTAAATCAATTAAATTTAAATTACAATAATTGCATTTACTCTTTAACTATTCGAACACTCTGCTCCGTAAACAGCATGAGCAAAAGCAACTCTTAGTATTATTCCAGCACAATCTCTCCCTGCATTAGCAATCCACCAACAACCTTCACACCATTCAAAATACAAAACATGTTTGTTGGCAACTCTAAAACTCAATTAAATTTACGACATGCCAGCAACAAACCAAAACCGGGCAAAAATGTGAAAAGAAAAAAAAAAAAAAAACAGCAGGCCGATTGACTTTAAAATGCAATTCTCCTCGTATTTAAAATATGCATTCGTACTTGTAAACAGGCGCGTACTTCGTTGCTGTCGTTGACATCATTCGTGTTTATTTTATTTTTTGTTTCTTCTAGTGTACAATGCTGTCAGCAAACGTTGCAGTCAACGTTAATGCTCTCATAAAATAAAAAAAGTTTCATGTAATGCAATTTAAACAACAACAACAATAACTTTTACAACTAGAAGAGAATTTTAAGTGAGAATAACAACATGTAACAATTAGAGAGATTATTTTTATTTTTTATTCTCTTTACAATTTTATAATAATGGGTTGAATGGGTGAACTAGCTGTCAGTTAGTATGGCTCTATTCTCTCACTCTCTCTCTCTCTCTCTCTGTCGACTTTGCTGGACGGACCTTAGAGCAATGTTGTTCACATTTAACATTGAAAACGTACATTGACATAAATGCATTTCAACAACTTTTGTAAAAATATTGTAAACAACAACAACAAACACTCGCACATGCACAACGCCATGTAAACACTTTATATATGTGTATAGAAGAAGAACTCATAAGCTAGTATAAAGCAAGAGTATTCACTCATATGTTTGCGAATTAAGGTGAGACCAACTTTTATGGTGGGAAAAGAAAATTGTTTTTGAATAAAGTCGGTTTTAGAAATTGCATTAAAAGGTTCCTCAGAAATGCATTATACGTAAGAATGTTAAATTACCTTTATACTCCAATTCCTTATATTCATTGTTTATGGAAATCGAATTTATTGATTCTGGTTCTGTCTGGCACGGATGATAATTGCCTTAATGATGTTGATCCTTTGTACATAGGATCGATATTTAACGGCTTATATATTAGACTCGCCGTTTAATGTTTTAAGGTCAACATTGGTATTACATTCCAAGATAAACCTGCTGCAATCTTAGGACATAAATCCAATGCTTGAAAATTGACTTCAATCAAAGCTCTGCCTATCGCGCTAAGAGGTTTTATTTTCTTTTAAAATATGAAGTTGTTAAATATAATAGTAGCATAGCCTATTAAAAAAGTCTGATTTACTTTTGGGATGCGCCTAATAATACCTACAACTACAGTAAAAACTTCTTTACACACTATTCATGTTTATAGTTAAGTGGAGTGTAAAGTGAAGAACATAATTATGGTGGACGTGCCAGTGTGTTGGTGTGTTGGATACATCATATCTATTATAGGAAAGCTATTCAAAAAGTTGCTTGTAGTTCAGTTATTTCTAGTTCAGTTCTACTTCCGTTCTAGTTCAGTCCTAGTTCAGTTTAAGTTCAGTTCTAGTTCAGTTCTGTTCTTGTTCAGTTCTAGTTCAGTTCTAGTTCAGTTCTAGTTCAGTTCTAGTTCAGTTCTAGTTCAGTTCTAGTTCAGTTCTAGTTCAGTTCTAGTTCAGT
>NC_060951.1:35561407-35562838 GCF_022045245.1 Lucilia cuprina | reverse complement strand
CTGAACTAGAACTGAACTAGAACTGAACTAGAACTGAACTAGAACTGAACTAGAACTGAACTAGAACTGAACTAGAACTGGACTAGAACTGAACTAGAACTGAACTATTATCTAAGAATTTGTTTAAAAAAAACTATATTTTAACCTATCTTATTAATACTCATACGACCAGTAGGGCCTAAAACTAAGTTTAATTATTATACGTCTCAGTGTATTTAATTTAATATTACTTATACGACACATATGTCAACAATTTTCAAACTTTTTATTATTTTTTTTAAAAATCATTAACTTACCTATGTTTTCATTCTATTACAGGTAAAAGTCATCCTTTTTAAATGAAACAGGTGAGTGAAAAAATTTAAACCGCAAACATATTAAGATTCTTCGTATGTTTTGAGTTTAGATTGTAATAACCAAACATGAGATATGATTTTTGTGGATGTCATGTTAAAGGTTTTTTTTATACATCAAAGGTGGACAAGAAATCACTCTATTCCTTAAACAATCAATCGCGGTACTAGTTCTACGTTAGGTTTATAATACAACAATCCTAATGCATTTACTTCTATCGTGTATAAAATGTCTAAAAAACTACGACATTCGATGCTGATCGAAATTCGATGGCGATTGTCGATCTTGCAAGACAAAAAACAACAAAAAAAGTATTTTTTAAACTGTTTTTCCTGTAATATTATATTTTATACGAAACATGTTTGTTGTCTGTTCACTTTGCTTTTCTGTTTCAATAGTGAAAAAAACCTGAAATATAAATATAATAGTAAAAAACCTATTTTTAAACAAATTAAATGTCATCATAATCTTGTTTATATTTGACTATAATTTTCTGTGTGGAAAAGTTGTAAAGCCAACAGCAAGTAGACAAACCAGACAAAATTGCAACGCAAAAAAAGAAAAATCCACCCACCCAAATTCAACTTTAACCTAAAACTTCCCCCTTTAACCCTCCTTCCCCCTTAAAACTTGGCAAAAGCGGTTTTTATTTAAGTATTTTTTTTCAGCTTTAAATCATGAGTGTTTGTCTTTAACATTTTATATACAGTTTTTTTGTTGTTATTTTAAGTTTTATTTTTTTTACATTGTTTTTGTTTTATAATCTGTGTTGTTTTTTTTTTTGCTTCTTCTATGTCTGTTGCTATTATTTCCATTTACTACTTGTAAGATATGACGATGATGTTGTTGTTTTTCTCTGTAACCACTTTAAAAGCAAGTAGCCAGTTCATGAAGTTGTTTTAAATGAAACTGAACTAGATTTAAGCTAAAAATGAACTAGAACTAAACTAAAAGTGAACTAAAACTGATATAAAACAGAACTAGAACTGAACTAGAACTGAACTAGAACTGAACTAGAACTGAACTAGAACTGAACTAGAACTGAACTAGAACTGAACTAGAACTGAACTAGAACTG
>NC_060951.1:35486975-35561307 GCF_022045245.1 Lucilia cuprina | reverse complement strand
GTTCAGTTCTAGTTCAGTTCTAGTTCAGTTCTAGTTCAGTTCTAGTTCAGTTCTAGTTCAGTTCTAGTTCAGTTCTAGTTCAGTTCTAGTTCAGTTCTAGCTCAGTCCTAGTTCAGTTCTAGTTCAGTTCTAGTTCAGTTCTAGTTCAGGTCTAGTTCAATTCTAGTTCAGTTCTAGATCAGTTCTAGTTCAATTCTAGTTCAGTTCTAGTTCAGTTCTAGTTCAGTTCTAGTTCAGTTCTAGTTCAGTTCTAGTTCAGTTCTAGTTCAGTTCTAGTTCAGTTTTAGTTCAGTTCTAGTTCAGTTCTAGTTCAGTTCTAGTTCAGTTCTAGTTCAGTTCTAGTTCAGTTCTAGTTCAGTTCTAGTTCAGTTCTAGTTCAGTTCTAGTTCAGTTCTAGTTCAGTTCTAGTTCAGTTCTAGTTCAGTTCTAGTTCAGTTCTAGTTCAGTTCTAGTTCAGTTCTAGTTCAGTTCTAGTTCAGTTCTAGTTCAGTTCTAGTTCAGTTCTAGTTCAGTTCTAGTTCTGTTCTAGTTCTGTTCTAGTTCTGTTCTACTACAGTTCTAATTCAGTTCAAGTTCAGTTCTACTACAGTTCTAGTTCAGTTCTAGTTCAGTTCTATTAAGTTTTTTTCAACTAATTCTTTTAACGTCCTCTGAAAGAGCAGTTCGTTAATTTTACAAATATTTACATACATTTTTCTCTCAAATTACAACTAAATCCAACAAAATGTCTTAATATTTATTTAAAAAAATATTTATAAAGACAACAACTAAGAATATCTCGTACTTAATTTCTTTAAAAGGATTTTATTTTGCATGTATTTATTTCGATTTTACATTTAGGGCCGCCAGTGAGTTGGACTAAATGACAGTTAAAGTGGTTGGTTGTTGTTTGTTTCGTTGGTTGCCTGCCATTTTAAGTTGGGTCGTTTATTCGGTCGCTCAGTCAGTCAGTTGCTTTTGTTTGGTTTGATGTCAATCAATGTTAGATTATTAACATGACTGAATGACTGGCTGCCTGCCTGTGTTTAATATGGCTAGATGGCCTGGCTGTATGCCTATTTTGCTTAGCCTAAGTCAGGGTCGGATTTTATGTTTATTCGTTTGTTTGATTGTTTGCACCGATTTGAGAAAGACACTGTGTGTGTGAGTGATGTGCGTGTTTTCCTATTGGCGCTTAAATGTCGCTACATTGTTAGCATAACAAGGACTTAAATAATGTGCAACATACAAGACTAACGACAACATTAAACAGCAGTTTGGATTAATGTTGACTAAATAAAGAAAACAAGGAAGAGTTAAAAGCAAGACAAGAAATATAAAAACAAATAGGACAGAGAGTAGAGAAAATGTAGTAGGAAGAAGAGTTGAAAGGACAATAAACACAAGGTATTGGTTACAGTGTCTTTGGCTTCTTTTCGCATTTCTATAATTTAAGACCTTGAATTTTGGATATATTTCGTTTTCGTGTATCATTTTGTGTAAATTAAAATGAATAGAACCTAGTCATTCTTTTAGGCAGACAGACATCATGTGGAGTATTTTCTTTAAGTTGTTTTTTGTTTTTTCCAACAGCATGTGCCAAACAAGGAGTTACATTGGAGAATATATTTACTTCTTTGCAATCCGCCATTCAGGACATTGTGAAAAAAAGTAGAAAATAAATAAATATTTTAACATGGGTCTTGTAATTTCCTTTCATTTAAAATGTTTCTTTTTTTCCTGGTTCATTGATATTTTTGCTGTTGTTAGGTTTTTTTGTTGTTGTGTTGGCTCCTTGGTTTATTATTTATGTTTATTTGCCAGACAAAATATAAATATAGAGTCCCAAACACGCGCTCAACAATCCGACAGACATATTTTCATACATATTATAACACTCTCAACATGTTTAGTACATGTTAAGGTGAATACCCTACATGATGAGGATTAGGTGAAGGGAGGAATATTGATTTTATCGTGACGTGGATATAATTCTCGTAGAACTCCAGAATAGCACATTTTACTATAGATAGAAAAGATCCATTGTTTGTTTTTCTATCAATACGAGAACGCGCGAAATCGGTTACACATCCTTAAAGTTGCAAGAAATAGCAAAAGTTCCTTGTATTGACGATCTTAAGTATCATTTGATTGTTAAGAGTTCCTAAGGACTTAACGTTTGCAATCAGCAAAAAAAGTCTAATCCTATGTCTCTTCTCAGTTCTTAGCTTCTTTAACATAAGCTTTGAAACATCTAAACTTCGATATTCATAATGTCTTAAAACCATCCTAAAGTTTTACTTATCCACATTTGGATTGAACCCAATATCCTCATTGTTTAAATGTAGTTAGTTTTATGTTGGATTTAAATGTTATTTAGAGGTGAACAAAGTTAACGGTTTCATGGGAATTTCTACAACAAGATATAGTAAAGGTTTGAAACATCAACTTCCAAAACTTTTCTTATTCTCCGGAACATATTTATCTTTGTATCGCTAACCCCTAGCTTTTCGCTTTCTCGAGATCAACACAAATAGAATCGGACATGACGAGAGCTTTCGAGATTCTATGTTGGCGAACAACATTCTTGCGTGTGAACTCATGGGAGTTTCCTTGACAGGAATCTTATGCATTTGAAATAATTATATTTGAATCGCTATCCCCTAAAGCCGACTAAATTTTGCTTTCTCAAGATCAACATTTTTGCATATAAACTCGACAGGAGTTTCCTCGACAGAAAGTTAATACATTTGATATTGAAGATCATTTTTATCACATTAGTTGGGTAGTTGAACCTCAACTTTATCACCTTCTCCTATGAACCTAAAGGCCGGATCGCTTTCCCCTTCCCCGCCGTCTCGAAGTCGACAGATTTTAATATAAGAATAAGGAGAGAATGCTCATTGAGTTGTTGATGTTTTGCAAAGTGAACAAAGTTAGCGGTTTTAATTGGAATTTCTACAACAGGAAATAGTAAAGGTTTGAAACATCAACTTCTGAAACTTCTCCGATTCTCCGGAACATCTTTATCTTTGAATCGCTTACCCCTAAAGACGGCTTAATATCGCTTCCTCAAGATCAACTAAAAAAACCGGACATGACGAGAGCTTTCTATTAAAAATTTAATGTTGGCGAACAACATTTTTGCATTTAATATTCCTCGACAGGAATCTTATGCATTTGTTATTAAAGCTCATTTCAAACTTTTCGGGAGTTGGGGACCTCATCTTCAACCGCTACTCCTATGAACTTGCGAGATCAGAGCGCCTTTATATTAATATCTCCCCAACGTCTCGAATTTGCTCGTCGATGTTTTCCAAGCTTCAAGTAATCAATCGTCTTGGAAAATTTTAAGAACAAGCCAACTTTTTGATGTGGACTATCCCTGGTCGTTGTTCATAGAACTCCGAGTCGTTCTGGTCAAAGGTTCCCCATTTCCATATTCAACTTGATTGCAACCTCTCGATTAGAAGTTTTGCCTTCGATATGAAAAACCTTTAGAAATTAGGCGCACGATTAGTTGAGTAGTTCACAGAGCTGGTAAACTTTATCTTCATCCGCTTTTCCTATAAAGCAGGAGGCTGAAACGTTTTTACATATATATTCCGAACAAACTTATCTCGAAGTCGGCGATGTTCGAGATATGAAAAACATTTGGAAATAAGTCGCAGGTTTTGTTGGGTAGTTCTCATAGAGTTAGTAAACCCCATCTTCATCCGATTTTCTCATGAAACTGGACGCGAAAACACTTTTACTTATATGTATATCCCGTACAGACCCATCGCAAAGTCGGCAATATCCGAGATTTTGCGCGATTAGGTTATTTAATCTTATATATTTGATGTGAAAGACCTTTGGAAACTCGTCATAGTTAGAGTTAGATACTTCACAGAGCTGATAAGTAGACATTAGAGGTGGTCAAAGTAGACGTTGGAGTTGTTCAAAGTTCTTCAGTTTATTGAGTTTTGCAGTCTTAAATGCTAAAGGTTCTCTAATCTTATGTATTTGATATGCAAGAGCTTTGAAAACTGACCATAGAGAGAGGGAGTTGAGTAGTTTACAGAGCTAAGCTTGAGATGTTGGTGTTATGCAACCTTCAATATCCAATCGTCAACAAATTATTTCTTGCCATTTCTCAGTAGATATCAGTTCACGACTTGCACCTATCCTTCTTCTGATAATCTGAGCGATGAACCTTTGGTTCTCGAACAATAAGTGGAGAGAAACTTTGTATCGCCAAGAACGTCCTACAGTCCAGTTTCTTGCTTCTTTCATTAGATGTTTATGTTCTGGTATAATTTAAACATCTAATCTTAACGATGAACTTGCTAAAGAAGCATTTCAGGAGCCTCGATGTATCTTGACACAATCTAAAATGTTCCTGTTAACACTACATGAGGAGACAATCAGATCTTTTCATAAACAATATAAATTCCAATAAAAGTGGAGACATATTGGGTTGAAGATTTGAGAAGATTTCACAAAACTCCGATATTGATTGGAAAGAGAAGCCTTCTTAGCAAAGAAGGCAAACTTGAGGGGTCTTTGGAGATATCAGTTCACGACTTGTACTAATAATCTGAGCGATGAACCTTTGGTTCTCGAGCAATATGTGGAGAGAAACTTTGTATCGCCAAGAACGTCCTCCATTAGAGGTTTGTGTTTTGGTACAATTTAAACAACTAATCTTAACGATGAACTTGCTAAGAAAGCATTTCAGGAGCCTCGATGTATCTTGACATAGTCTAAACTGTTCCTGTTAATACTACATGAGGAGAGAATCAGATCTTTTCATAAACAATATAAATTCCTATAAAAGTGGAGACACATTGGCTGATTTCATAAGATTTCACAAAACTCCGATATTGACCGGAAAGAGAAGCAAAGAAGACAAACTTGAGGGGTCTAAATAAAACTCAAAAGTTGTAAAACATTTGTCGCTCGATAATGTGGATTTATTAGGTCCTTTAAACTTTTTTTGAAACTACCGAGAAAGGGTAGATCCTTAGAGTACCCAGCAGTCATTAACTGCCTTAAACCGGAAGGAAAAATGTAAAATAACCTCTGCAAAACTTTCTTATAATTTACAATACTTTTAAAAGTGATTAAATTTGTTTACTCAGAGCCTTGTTTGCCTCGTCCTATGTGGAAAATGTTTTGTTTTAACTTATTTTTAAATATAAATACAATATTTTTATTTTGCATGTGCAACTTAACATGTTTATGCATGAGCAAACATGCATATTACATGTGCCATGTGTCTGGGAGTTTCTTTTTTTTCATTTTATATGTGTGTGCAATGTCTGAGCTGAGCATTGATGCCAGGTTAGAGAGGATGATGAGTGTTGGTGGTATTGGAATAACTCCTTAACGAAATAGAAACATAAACACAAAAAAAAATAAAAACAAAAAGTGTTTGCAAGTAAATACAAAATATACTTTTGGCTCAAGAGCCTGCTGAACTTGATAAATGTTTAAAGTGTAAAAGAATGTATTCCTATGTAAAGGAGTGTGCATATCGGTGTGTTGTAAAAAGTATTTTACAATATATTGCAAAACGGTAGCTGTGGTAAATGTTAAAACACATTGTAGAAAACACCTCAAGAAGTTTAGGAAAATGAACGGCCGACCTTATACTTCCTTTTAGACTTCTCCACTTTGCCACACCTTTTAGCCTTTAGATGTTTTCGCTTGTCTGTCCTTTCGTCGTCCGTCCGTCCGCCTGTCTGCCTGTTTGCTTGCTTACGAGTTCAGAACTTTGACATGCAATTATGTTTACTTCGTCTTAAATATGTTGTTTTCTACTTTGTTGTGTTGATTGTTTTTTCTTCTTCTTCACATTCGATTATTGTTGCATGCCACATGTAACGGTTCTTTTTTATTCACACAACAAATAGAATAAGTCAAAATAAAAACGTATCATATCAGACATGTTTATAACGACTTGGTTTGTTGCTGATATCTTTGTTTAAATGTCATTACTGCTGCCTTGCCACTTGCTGCTATCTTTAAGACGTATCTACGTCATTGACTGCTACTAACTTTAGTAATGCTTCATTTTAATGTTTTATCCTAGACTTGTTTTGTGCAACATTACTATCTGTTTCCCTTAAGTTTTGTCTTGGGAGGATTTTTTTATATGTTTGGCCATAACTGTTAAGCTTCTTGTTCAGTTTTAGGGTTTGTTAAGTTGGTAAAAGTAAGGAATCCGTATTAGGACTAAGGATCATAAGGCTTTGAAGTTCTTAATTGATCTTATTTTAAACCGTCCTTAAGTTATTGATTTCAAAGAAGTCTGACTTTGAAGATCTTAGTCCGTTTTCGATCATTTAACAGACATCGATAGAATGTTGTGACTTTTACAGCTATTAAACTTGTACTTTCCGCAACAGGAATGAGTTAAGGTTAACAACTTCCAATCCATCCTATTATCCCACTACTGGTGTGGGACTATTCTTGTAAGTGATCAAATGGTGTCATAACGTTGACAAACTATGAGGTCTTGTGATCACAAACAAGGCCCTCCTGAGTTGTCATCACAAATACAAATTTCACAGATCAAAGTCCGACACTTATTAGAATAGTCTGATTAAAGCCTTTTATGATCATTTTATCTAGAAAGAATGAGGTCATACTCATACTTCTGGGTATTATCAACAGCAGATGATCACCATGATCTTTATGCTGATGTTGTTTTTTCAAGTATAATTTTGTTATAGTAACCGCTGAGTCGAATATCTTCGATCGTGTAATATTCTGATAGGTACTCTGAAGATCGATTAGCCGATTCTTTACGAAGTTTATTCTTTTTTGCTATTTAGGGCGGGTTTTTCTGAAAGTCCGCCAAAATTTTTTCCGAGTTTAATCTAACGGCCTAGTTAAGCCTAGTTTAACTGAGTACTAAGAAACACGGCCCTAAATCTTTCAAATTTCTTCTTTGTGGAAAAAACTTCACTATTGTAAAAAGCTCGAGAAAAACATCCCAAAGTTGTTGATCTTTTATCGAGTGTGAACAAGATCATTTGAAGATCAAAATCGCGATTTGAACATCCACATTTCGTTTTTATTGATAAACACTCCTATCTGTTTTAAGTTTCGGTGGTAACTTTGATAAAGCTTACACAAAGCTTCCGATCTTTGATTGAGTGTTATGCTGATCGTTTAAAGATTACAGTGACAGGGGAATGCTTTAATTTCCTAGAGGATTTGTTATGGAAAGCAAAAGGGTTGTATTGTTGTGTTGTCGATCTTTGATCGAGTGTTGCACAGATCGTTTAAATATTAAAGTGAGAGGGAAATGCTTTAAGTTTTTAGAAGATTTGTTATAGAAAGTTCTGTTTTTTTTTCTCAATCGCTAAGGCACTACAAGTATTACTTTTACCACTGATCTGCTTTAAGCAACATGATCATTTGAAACTAAATAGAAGTTTATCTTTCACCATGATGCTTTATCTAACCCATTCTTTTTGGAGTGACAAACTTTAAGTACGAAATTGTAAAAATTTCACTTTAATAGAAGTGTATATTTAAAACCCATTAGTAGGGAAGTGCAGGAGCTAGACTCCCTAGAAATGTTACCATGTTTTCTGTTCACTTCATTAGCTTTTGTTGTCTGTGTTTTTTTTTTTTTTTTGTCAGAAGAAAGCACAGTTTTTTGTTGTTGTTAAAATATATTTTCTTCAATATTTTTTATCTGACTTTTTTTATTTAGACATTTTTATGCACTAATTAAAAATGTCTGAAGTGGGTTTTTGTGTGTGTGTTTGTGTGGAGGTAGTAGTAAAAGTTTTTAAAATAAACAAGTAAGAGTTCTATATTCGACTGTGCCGAATCTTATATACCCTTCACCATGATGTGTTAAAAAACAGTCAGTATGAATTTCAAAAAATTTAATTACAAAGTGGTAAGGTACCAAAAAAAATCCCCTTTTATGGGTTCTCACTTAATCCAGACTCTACATACTTAATTTCACGTTTCTAGTTTCAATGTTATAGAAATTTCAAAAAATACCTTATTAAGAACTTAATCCAGGCTCTACATAATTAATTTCATGTTTCTAGTTTCAATATTATAGAAATTTCAAAAAGTACTTTTTGTAGAACGAAAAAGTACTAAAAGTCCCCTTTTATGTGTTCTCACCTAATCCAGACTATACAAACTTAATTTCTTTTTTCTAGGTTCAATATTGTAGAAAATTCAAAAAATACCTTTTGTAGAACGAAAAAGTACCAAAAAGTCCCCTTTTATAGGTTCTGACCTAGTCAAGGCCCTAGATGCTAAATTTCATGTTTCTATGTTTAATATTATAGAAAATTCAAAAAATTCTCACCTAATTCAGACTCTACATACTTAATTTCATATTTCTAGGTTCAGTATTAGAAAAAACTCCAAAAGTACCTTTTGAAAGCAAAAAAGTACCAAAAAGTTCACTTTTATGGTTTCTAACTTAAGCCAGGCTCCACATACATACTTAATTTCATATTTCTAGCCAATAACAACACATTAGCGCTGCTCTCGCTCTGCTACTCTTGCTCTGCTGCTCACGCTCTGCCTTGTTTTTATAAACAAGAGTACAATAACAAAATTTACCGTATGATTGTGTATTTTGTTGTTGTTTTTTGCAATTTCTAAAAAAATAAACTTTTGATGAAATTTTCAGAGGTTGTCTAGGATTTTTGCTCATATCTCCGTTAATTATGAACCGATTTTGCTGAATTTAAATAGCAATCTTCCCGAAAGCATGTCTAACAGAATTATTGAAGATTCGGATCTCGCCGATATCTAGGGTCCTCTAAAAACTGATTTCAACAAACATACAGACAGACGGACATGGCTTAATCGACTCCGCTATCTATAAGGATCCAGAATATATAAATTATATTGTAGATAATTACAAACGGAATGACAAACTTCTATATACCCTTCTCACGAAGGTGAAGGGTATAAAACATATTGACAAACTCTATTCAAAACATGCTCGTTCGTGCTTAGAGGGTGGTGGTAATGATGATGTTGATGATAGAAAGGTGTCTCTTAGATTTTGCCGGTTTTTTTTGCGGCTGTTGTTTTTTGTTGGTTTGTTGTTATATTATGCGAAATGTTATTTATATAATTTAATGCTATTTAGCTTATTTAAAGACCTAAACAAAACATAACAACTAATTTAATGAGAATATGACCTCCAGCTGTTGGTGATAAACAAAGGAAGAAAGATGATATAGAAGGAAGCTTAAGAGATTTTAAACAATTTTATTTATGAGTTTAAATTGGATAAAACTTAAGAGGATAGTAATTTTTGATAAAAATGAGATTTAAATTTTTAGTTAATTAAGTGCCTTATTATGATTGAAAATTGTATTATGATAATGAAATTCATAAAAAAGTTTTTTTTAATATTTTTTACATTTCAAACAAAAGAAGTGTACATGTGCAAAAAAAAAAACAACAAAAAAAGACAAAAAATAAATGACAAACAATAAAATCTGTCATGCATTACTCAGTCAACCAAGTCAGTCAGACATTTGTACTCAACTCAATCGTAAACATTGTATGCAAAACCAACCACTCAGTCACTCATTTATTCGACATTTGTTAAGGAGAATAAATTGCAGAATAAAATGCATAAAATGCGGGCATATTGTTGTTATTTTTGCAGTGATATTCAGTATAAACTGCAGACAAGTCAAAGAATAATAACAACCATAAACTGAAAAGCTACACTGCAAGAAATTTTAACTGAAAAAAAAAACTCGAAATTTACAGAAAAATCTTTAAAAAACATGAGATTTTTTTCACTAAAAGTTAAATTATTTGATTAAATTTTTTTGAAATTATTCGAATATATCGAATAATATAGACTGATTTATAAGAAAAAACTTTGGAAAATATCTTTAAATATCCATAAGGATTTAGTCGATTAATCGCATAATTTTATTCGAATAATTTTAATCAATTTTTGAGGAAAAATTTAAAATTTTATGATTTGTTATAAAATTTAATAAAATTAAAATTTATTTTTACTAAATTATTCGAATACTGTTAATCGTTTGATTAATCGATTAATTTTAAGCGATTAATCGCAAAAATAACTTTACAAAATATAGCGTTAGATAATTAAAATGTATAAAAAAGTTAGTTTTATGATTTTTTTCTAAAGTTTTGTTCAATTATTCGTAAGAATTTTAATTTTGAAAATTTTCCTGAAATTATTCGAATATATCGAATAAATTAAACTCATTTATAAGAATGATCTTTTTAAAATATCTTTAATTATTCGTTAGGATTTAGACGATTAGTCGAATAATTTTATTCGATTATTCGAATAATTTTATTCGATTATTTGTTGAAAAATTTAAATTCTTGTAACATTTTCTTATAAAATCTTGTAAATGAAAAAAAATTTTGTACCAAATCATTCGAATACTATCAGATTAATCGAATAATTTTAAACGATTAATCGCAAAAAAATATACAGCAAGATCTTTAAAATGTATGATGAATCTAATTTTAAGATTTTTTTTTAAAGTTTCGTTTAAATTATTCGATTATTCGGATAATTTTTACCAATTACTCGTAAGAAATTTAATTTTGAAAATTTTTTCTCAAATTATTCGAATATATCGAATAAATTAAACTGATTTATCTAAATAATCTTGGTAAAATATCTTTAATTATTCGTTAGGATTTAGACGATTAATCGAATAATTTTATTCGATTATTCGAATAATTTTATTCCATTATTTGTTGAAAAATTTAAATTCTTGTAAAATTTTCTTATAAAATCTTGTGAAATAAAAAAATCGGCACCAAATTATTCGAATACTATCCAATTAATCGAATAATTTTAAGCGATTAATCGCAAAAAATATACAAAATATATAGCGAGATCTTTAAAATGTGTGATGAATCTAATTTTAGGGATTTTTCTTAAAGTTTCGTTTTAATTATTCGATTATATTTAATCGATTATTCGGATAATTTTTATCAATTATTGGTAAGAAATTTAATTTAAAAAATTTTTCTGTAATTATTCGAATATATCGAATAAATTAAACTGATTTATAAGAATGATCTTTGTAAAATATCTTTAATTATTCGTTAGGATTTAGTCGATTAATCGCACAACTTTATTCGATTATTCGGATAATTTTACTCGATTATTTGTTGAAAAATTTAAATTCTTGTAAAATTTTCTTATAAAATCTTGTGAAATAAAATAATCGGCACCAAATTATTCGAATACTATCCGATTAATCGAATAATTTTAAGCGATTAATCGCAAAAAATATACAAAATATATATCGAGATCTTTAAAATGTGTGATGAATCTAATTTTAGGGATTTTTTTTTAAAGTTTCGTTTAAATTATTCGATTATATTTAATCGTTTATTCCGATAATTTTTATCAATTATTCGTAAGAAATTTAATTTTAAAAATTTTTCTGTAATTATTCGAATATATCGAATAAATTAAACTGATTTATCTAAATAATCTTGATAAAATATCTTTAATTATTCGTTAGGATTTAGTCGATTAATCGCATAATTTTATTCGATTATTCGAATAATTTTAATCGATTATTCGATGAAGAATTTAAAGTAATATAATATTTTCTTATAAAATCTTGTGAAATAAAACAATTTGGCACCAAATTATTCGATTAATCGAATAATTTTAAACGATTAATCGCAAAAAGAATTTTACAAAAAATATTGCTAGATCTTTAAAATGTATGATGAATCTAATTTTAAAGATTTTTTAAAGTTTCGTTTAAATTATTCGATTATATTTAATCGATTAATCGGATCATTTTTTTATCAATTATTCGTAAGAAATTTAATTTTGAAAAAATTTCTGAAATTATTCGAATATATCGAATAATATAAACTAATTTATAAAAAAAGATCTTTATCTTTAATTATTCGTTAGGATTTAGTCGATTAATCGAATAATTTTATTCGATATTTATACAAAATATACTACAACCAGTTAAAAATCCCCCACTAACACTACACTCTCCCACATAAATACGAAGGTTTTTTTATAAAACGTATCATTACAACAACTTTGTTTTTATAAAGTTTTTGTTGTTGTTTTTGTTGTTGTTTGCAACACAATGATGCTGGTCAGTATTTTGTTATTTTTATATTTTTTTATGGTTTGTTTTTATTTAAAATTTTATATTTTTATACTAAATAAAAAAAGAGGAAAAAATAGAATCACAATAAAAGAAAAATGTCATGCATAGTTTAAGTATGTTTTTTTGTTGTTGTTATTTTTTTCTTTATTGTTGATATACACACATGTTGATTTGTGTATAGAAGGTGTGTACGTGTGTGTATGTGCAAATTTAATTGTAGTTTTTGTATTGTAATTATTTTCAAATGAATTTTTAATTGAATTTGTTGTTTATATAATTGCGAAAAATAAAAATTAGCATGAACTTCCTTTTTGGCGAGTAAAAATACAAAAAAAAAGTATTTAGTTCATTTTGTGCTGTTGTTGTTTTTTTTTTCATTTAAACAATTAAATTAATCGATTAATAGCAAACGATTAATCGTAATCAGGTACACACAAGAAATATTAAAAATAACGTGTTTTCGAATGTTTTACATTTTAAAGGAAAATTTAAAAAAAAGTATTCGTATAATTTTAATCGATTAATCGGTTATTTTTAAACGATTATTCGTTTAACAATATATGTTTATAACTTTCATTACACTTTTATTTTAATCATATTAAAAAATTATTTTAATAATGAGAAATTTTTTACAAAATTATTCGAATATTTTTAACGATTAATTTAGTAATTTTTAACGATTATTCGCAAAAAATATATAAAAAATTTTCTATTTTTAGTTAAAATAAAAAACTCTATTTAAAATGAAAATTTAAAAAAAAAATTATTCGTATAATTTTAATCTATTAATCGGTTACTTTTTAAACGATTATTCGTAAAACAATATATAAACAAAACTTTATTTAAATTTTGTTGCTAAAAATATTGTTAAAATTTTTTTTTAATATTAAGAAAACTTTTACTAAATTATTCGTATACATTAATCGATTAATCACGAAATATTTACGAAATTATTCGAATAAATTTAATTGATTATTTTCTAAAATCACGAAAAAAAGTTAGTTTTTTCTAAAAATCTAAAAAATATTTTTTTAACTAAGCAAAAAATTAACTAAATTATTCGTATACATTAATCGATTAATTATGTAATATGTACGAAATTATTCGAATAAATTTATTGGATTATTCGATAAAAAAAACTATTTTATTTCTTAAAATATTTAATAAATAATATAAAATTAAGTAAAAAATTTTACTAAATTATTCGAATATTTTAATCGATTACTTAAACAATTTTTAACGATTATTTGTTTAAAAAATAGAAAATTTTATATTTTTAGATAAAATCAAAAAACTCTATTTAATTATGAAAAAAATTAAATAAATATATATTCGAATAAATTTATTCGATTAATCGGTTATTTTAAAACGATTATTCGTTAAGCAATATTCATAAATTATAAGATTAAAAATATTTAATTTATGAAAAAAATCGTTACTAAATTATTCGTATACATTAATCGATTAATCGTGAAATATTTATTAAATTATTCGAATAAATTTAATCGATTATTCGCAAAAATCACAAAAAGAATATTTTTCATCAAAAACTTAACAATAGTATTTAATTAAGCAACAATTTTACTAAAATATTCGCATATTTTAATCGATTAATTAAGTAAAATTTATGAAATTATTCGAATAAATTTAATCGATTATTCGTTAAAAAAGAAACAAAAAAACTATTTTACTTCTTAAAATTTAAAGAATAATATTAATTTAAGCAAAAATTTTACACAAACAACCGTTTGATAAATTAGAACATTTTTACTAAATTAATCGAATAATTTAATCGATTAATTAAGTAATTTTCCTAATTATTGGTAAAAAGTTATAAAAAACATAAATTTTTCACTTAACATCCTAAAAATCTATTGAATTTGAAAATTTTAAAAAATTATTCGATTTTTTTAATCGGTTATTTTTAATCGATTAATTTCAATTGATTAATTTTTTAAACAAATATTGTTAAAAAAATCTGAAAAATAAAAAACATCAACAATTTAATATAGTAAAAAATTTTATAAAATTATTCGAATATTTTTAATCGATTAATCGTGTATTTTTAACAATTATTCGAAAAAAAAGAAGAAGAAATGTTTTTTTTTTCAAAATTCATAGAAAATTTTGTAAATCTTATAAAAATTTTTACAAAATTAATCGTGTTAATTTAGTCGATTAATCGATTAATATTTTTTCGATTAATCGAATAAATTTTAATAAAAAAACATTTTAATCGATTAATCGTGTATTTTTAACGATTATTCGAAAAAGAAAGAATTTGTTTTTCTTTTCAAAATTATGAAATTGTTTACAAAATTATTCGTGTTTTTTGGTCAATTAATCGGCTAAATTTATTCGATTAATCGGATAAATTTATTCGATTAATCGAATAAATTTTTATAAAAAATAATAACTTTTTTATGCATTAAATCAAATTGATTTCGTAATAACATTTTAAAGAACGTAATCGAATAATTTTAATCGATTAATCGGATAATTTCAAGCGATTGATTGCAAAAAAATTTAAAAAAATAACAAAAAATATAAAAAATTAAAATAAAACAAACATCAGCAATTTAGTGAAAATTTTACAAAATTATTCGAATAATTTTAATCGATTAATTGTGTATTTTTAACGATTATTCGAAAAAGAGAAGAATAAATATTTTCTTTTTCAAGTTTATTCAGAATTATTTTTAATATTATGAAATTTTTTCCAACTTATTCGTGTTTATTTTGCCAATTAATCGGCTAAATTTATTCGATTTATCGGTTAAATTTATTCGATTAGTCGAATAAATTTTGATAAAAATAACATAATAACTTTCTTATGCATTAAATCAAATTGATTTTGTAATAACATTTTAAAGAACGTAATCGAATAATTTTAATCGATTAATTGGATAATTTTAAACGGTTAATCGCAAAAAATTAAAAAAAAATAAATAAAAAATTAACAAAAATAACAAAAAATATAAATTAAAAAAACATATAATAAACCTTAAAAAAAACAACCGTACAAAAATTTTTAATCGATTAATCGTATAATTTTAACGATTATTCGCATATTATATCTAATTAACTTTTTTCAAAATTAAAAAAATATAAATTAACAAACTACTTATTTTGTTTAATTTATTCGAATATTTTTATTCGATTAATCGAATAAATTTTAAGCAATTACTCGCCAAAAACATAAAGTTCTAATTATACAAACACAAATAATAAATTCTATAGATGGAAATTGTAATGATACTATTCGTATAATTTAAATCGATTAATTAGAATTTTATTCGTTTATTGTATAATTTGCTTTTGTTGTAATTTGATAAATATTTAATTTGTTTAAAAATGTTTTATAATTAGTTTAATTAATGGCATTTAAAATAAATTCATTTGAAAACTTACAAAAATTTTAATTTCTTCTAAAATTCAAAACTTTTTAAATCAAATTTCTTTGTTGTAATTAATTTATTTTTAAAATTTCCCAAAAAAAAAAAAAACAAATGGAATTTATTGTAAAAGAAATTTAATTTAAATGCAAAAATCCCTAAATTAAATCATTAATTACAAAAGACAATAAATTGAATATATTAAATAATTTAAAAAGAGCACAACAAAATGCATTAAAAAATAGAAAAAATCATATTAAAAAACAAAGTAAACAACTCAAAAACAAAAATAAAAAACAATTTTACAACAAAAACAATTAACAATAAAATGATTATAATTTTATTATGTATTTTTATATATTTTTTTTTTTATAAAAGTTCAATGGCTAGAAAATGTATTGTTTGTCTATATTAACATAAATTTTCATAAAAAAAAATAAAATCATAATAAAAACAGAAAAATACAAACAACAACACTTTGCAAAAAAAAAACAACAACAAACGCCTGTGGAGGAGGTATAGAAAAAACACAGGAGAAAACAAAAATTGCAGTTTAAAAAGAAGAAATCCCAATAATTTAATTCTAAAAACAAATACATACACATTTTTATTTGTTTTCATTTAAAATAACAAATTATATTGTTCATTACATATTATAACAATTTTTATTTGTTAATTAAAAAAAAATGTATTTTAAAATTAAAATTTTAAATTGAAGCTTGAAAAAGAATAAAAAAATATAATCTGCAGTCTAGTATATAGTAAATTCTATAGTCTAATCTATAGTCTAATCTACAGTATAGTCTATAGTCTAGACTATAGTCTAGTCTATAGTCTAGTCTATAGTCTAGTCTACAGTCTAGTCTATAGTCTAGTCTATAGTATAGTCTATAGTCTAGTCTATAGTCTAGTCTATAGTCTAGTCTATAGTCTAGTCTATAGTCTAGTCTATAGTCTAGTCTATAGTCTAGTCTATAGTCTAGTCTATAGTCTAGTCTATAGTCTAGTCTATAGTCTAGTCTATAGTCTAGTCTATAGTCTAGTCTATAGTCTAGTCTATAGTCTAGTCTATAGTCTAGTCTATAGTCTAGGCTATAGTCTAGTCTATAGTCTAGTCTATAGTCTATAGTCTAGTCTATAGTCTAGTCTATAGTCTAGTCTATAGTCTAGTCTATAGTCTAGTCTATAGTCTAGTCTATAGTCTAGTCTATAGTCTAGTCTATAGTCTAGTCTATAGTCTAGTCTATAGTCTAGTCTATAGTCTAGTCTATAGTCTAGTCTATAGTCTAGTCTATAGTCTAGTCTATAGTCTAGTCTATAGTCTAGTCTATAGTCTAGTCTATAGTCTAGTCTATAGTCTAGTCTATAGTCTAGTCTATAATCTAGTCTAGTCTATACTCTAGTCTATAGTCTAGTCTATAGTCTAGTCTATAGTCTAGTCTAAAGTCTAGTCTATAGTCTAGTCTAAAGTCTAGTCTATAGTCTAGTCTATAGTCTAGTCTATAGTCTAGTCTATAGTCTAGTCTATAGTCTAGTCTATAGTCTAGACACTAGTCTAGTCTATAGTGTAGTTTATAGTCTAGTATATAGTCTAGTCTATAGTCTTGACTATAGTCTAGTTTATAGTTTAGCCTATAGTCTAATCTATAGTCTAGTTTATAGTTTAGCCTATAGTCTAATCTATAGTCTAGTCTATAGTATAATATTTAGTCTAGTCTGTAGTAAAGTTTATAGTCTAGTCTATAGTCTAGTCTTTAGTCTAGTCTATAGTGTAGTCTTTGGTCTACAGTCTATTCTTTAGTCTAGTCTATAGTCTAGTCTAAAGTATAGTCTATAGTCGAAAATTACTTTAGTACTTTCAAATCTTAAATGTACTATTTTTAGTACAATTTCACGTATCAATTTTCCATGATTGTTTTGTTCTCATTTTGTATTTAGTGTTGTTGTGTTTTCATTGCTTTTGTTGATTTTTTTGCACATTTTTTTCTCATTTCCAAAACAAAAACAAAACAATCACACAATTATAAGGTAGTGTTGACAAGCAACACCTTTTCGAAAATAATAAGCGATTTTAAAGCTTTTATATACGAGTTTAGTTGAAAAACTGTTTTTTTGTTTTGTAAAAAACGTGTTTGATTGTAATTTTTAATGTTTTAAACTATGAATAATATTGGGCTGAGTACGAACTTTTCATCATAATAGATATTTGTGCTTAAATAGAAACTTTAAGTTAGTGGCATTTCGACATGAAATTAAACAAAAAAGGATTGCTTATGCATCCAAGGATATGCATTAAATGATATCGTACAAACTACTAGTGTTAACTTATGTTTTTCTTTTCTTATCGATTATTCTTAGGAATTATAGAATAAGTAATCAAATAGCATTTCGTATATTAAAAACACACACATAAAGATAAATATTTACTTGTCCACGTCCTATACTATACACTAGCACTTAAATAAGCGTTTTTTTGCATATCTTAAATAGTTAGCAACATTGTGGTCAAAAAACATTCGATATACGAAAACAAGTCACCAAAACAAAATAAATCAAATGTACATATTTGATGACGCACTTGCAAAAAAAAGTGCAAAATTAAGCACGTATTGCAAATGTTGTTATTTTTTTAATAAAAATATTTCATATTTTAATTAAAATTTATAATTTTAAAAATATTTTGCAAAATTTTAGAGAAATTTAAATATTAAGGCAAAAATAAAATATATCTACTAACTGTTAAATAAATTAATATTTTTGCACATGACATAAATCATAAATGAAGAAACTTTAAAAACAACAACAACAAACTTACCCAAATTACTTCTCTCACTCTGCTGCTTGTTGTTTTGCCACAATGTATTTATTTTTATTTTCACACTTTGCAAAATACATTCAGTCAGCAACAAACAATTGAAAAGTCAAAATAAAATGAAGAAAAAAAAACGGCACGTAGACCTCACTTGCAGTCACAGCAACAACATGGAAAGAAACACAGCAACAACAACACACACTTAAACACATTCACTAGTAAATATGTAGTTTTTTTTTACGTGCGCGCATGAATAATTCACAATTTGTTTTTGTTTTTCTTGTTTTTTTTTTGTTTTTTTTTGCAAACAATTTATATTTGTTTTACACAATTTTTGAAATTGAGGTTTTTAAAAGATTTAAAAAAAGTTTCTTTTTTATATGAATTTTGTTTATAACAATTATTTTTGTTTTTCAAAAGAAACCTTGAATAAGCATAGAAAATTTTAAACAATTCAATTTAATTTCATTATTTTTTTGCCACAAAATCATTGAACACTTTAGTATAGAAGGGTTTTCAAAAACATCTGTTTGACCAAAAAGCACTTTTCTTTTAAATCACTTTAATTTTATAACTTTTTTTTAATGTCACACCAATAACTAAACAAATTTTCTTTTAATTAACATAGGGAGACGAACAGCAGGCCGTTTGATTTTCTTTTTATTAACAAACAAAACTTAAAAAACGCATTAAAACACTGACACTCATTCTTTCATTCACACGTCACTACTTAATCTGCACTGTTTCCATTCAACAACAACGACGACTACTAAAGCAAGTTACTGCCTGCCTGGCTGGTTGAAAAGCAAAAACAAATACACAACACCAACAACAATTATTTAGCTTTCAGTTATGTATGTATATATGCAATTGTGTGATTTTGTTATTATTTTCCTATGAACAAAAACAACATCATCGTCATCATCCTCATTATGATGTTGCTTGTTTTCAATATACAGTTTTATTTTGCTTTTGTAATTTTTTTTTGTTGAAGCTCCACGTCTTAATGTTGTTGTTATATTTTTAACACATGATTGTAATAAAAACAACAATAACATAAAAACCAGTATACCAAAACAATACAACGTGCAAGAGAGTTCTTTTTTTACTCAATAATAAGAAAAAGAGAGAATTTTGCAGAAATATTGTCAATTTTGATAAGGGGAATGCGAGCAGACCTGGGAAACTGATTTGAAATCAGTAATATGTGTAATTGTAAATGAAACTAAAGTCTAGATTGAATATAGGTATATTAGCAGACAGATTATCAGCTAGATCATAGAACAGATTATAGACTAGACTACAAACAATACCATTGAGTAGACTATAGACTATACTATAAAATACACTATAGACCACACTTTAGACTAAAGTTTATAAACTAGACTAGACTATAGACTAGGCTATAGACTAGGCTATAGACTAGACTATAGACTAGACTATAGACTATAGACTAGACTATAGACAAGACTATAGACTAGACTATAGACTAGACTATAGGCTAGACCATAGACTAGACTATAGACTAGACTATAGAGCAGACTATAGACTAGACTATAGACTAGACTATAGACTAGACTATAGACTAGAATATAGACTAGACTATAGACTAAACAAGAGACTAGACTATAGACTAGACTATAGACTAGACTATAGACTATAGACTAGACTATAGACAAGACTATAGACTAGACTATAGACTAGACTATAGACTAGACTATAGACTAGACTATAGACTAGACTATAGACTAGACTATAGACTAGACTATAGACTAGACTATAGACTAGACTATAGACTAGACTGTAGACTAGACTATAGACTAGACTATAGACTAGACTATAGACTAGACTATAGACTAGACTATAGACTAGACTATAGACTATAGACTAGACTATAGACTAGACTGAAGACTAGACTGTGGACTAGACTATAGACTAGACTATAGACTAGACTATAGACTAGACTGTAGACTAGACTATAGACTAGACTATAGACTAGACTATAGACTAGACTGTAGACTAGACTATAGACTAGACTATAGACTAGACTAGACTATAGACTAGACTGTAGACTAGACTATAGACTAGACTATAGACTATACTATAGACTAGACTATAGACTATACTATAGACTAGACTATAGACTAGACTATAGACTAGACTATAGACTAGACTATAGACTAGACTATAGACTAGACTATAGACTAGACTATAGACTAGACTATAGACTAGACTATAGACTAGACTATAGACTAGACTATAGACTAGACTATAGACTAGACTATAGACTAGACTATAGACTAGACTATAGACTAGACTATAGACTAGACTATAGACTAGACTATAGACTAGACTATAGACTAGACTATAGACTAGACTATAGACTAGACTATAGACTAGACTATAGACTAGACTATAGACTAGACTATAGACTAGACTATAGACTAGACTATAGACTAGACTATAGACTAGACTACAGACTAGACTATAGACTAGACTATAGACTAGACTACAGACTAGACTATAGACTAGACTATAAACTAGACTATAGACTAGACTATAGACTAGACTATAGACTAGACTATAGACTAGACTATAGACTAGACTATAGACTAGACTATAGACTAGACTATAGACTAGACTATAGACTAGACTATAGACTAGACTATAGACTAGACTATAGACTAGACTATAGACTAGACTATAGACTAGACTATAGACTAGACTATAGACTAGACTATATTCTAGACTATAAACTAGAATATAGACTAGACTATAGACTAAACTATTGACAAGACTATAGACTAGACTATTGACAAGACTATAGACTAGACTATTGACTAGGCTATAAATTATACTATAGGCTAGACTATAGACTAGACTATAGACTAGACTATAGGCTAGACTATGGACTAGACTATAGACTAGACTATAGACTAGACTATAGACTAGACTATAGACTAGACTATAGACTAGACTATAGACTAGACTATAGACTAGACTATAGACTAGACTATAGACTAGACTATAGACTAGACTATAGACTAGACTATAGACTAGATTATAGACTAGACTATAGACTCGACTATAGACTAGACTATAGACTAGACTATAGACTAGAATATAGACTAGACTATAGACTAGACTATAGACTAGAATATAGACTAGACTATAGACTAGACTATAGATTAGACTATAGACTAGACTATAGACAAGACTATAGACAAGACTATAGACAAGACTATAGACAAGACTATAGACTAGACTATTGACAAGACTATAGACTAGACTATTGACAAGACTATAGACTAGACTATTGACTAGGCTATAAATTGTACTATAGATTAGACTATAGATTGGACTATAGACTAGACTATAGACTAGACTACAGACTAGACTATAGACTAGGCTATAGACTAGACTATAGACTAGCCTATAGACTATAGACTAGACTATAATATAGACTAGATTAGACTAGACTGGACTAGACTATTCTAAAGCCTAGATTATAGACTATACTATATACTAGACTATATACTAGACTATAAACAAGACAATAGACTTTACAATAGACTAAACTATAGACTTGACTATACTATAGACTATACTAGACTAAACTAGACTTGACTTGACTAGACTATAGATCATAAACTATACTAGATTTGTAAAAGTACTTAAATACTAAATATTCCAAGCCTGAAAGAGAGCATAACTAAAATGCTCTTAATAAAATGCAATTTGTTTCGGAATTGTAGAAGGAATTGCACTTTAAAGAAGCATAAAGAAGGAAGACAAAATAGTAAGAACATAGAAAATATATTGAGGTACAATAATAACATTTTCTGCTTAGAGGTGAGGACGGGGTCTAAAAATACCAACTAAAACTAAATTTTGTGGTCAATAAGTCTATGGTTTTTATTTTTTTATAGTTATTGCTCACCAAGTTTTAAATGTTTTTTTTTTTAGTTTTTAACTTAGTGTCTGACTAATATATAGTAAAAAAAAGTGTTGCCAAATAAACAAAAATACTTTTCCAATTGGGGTAAAGTGAGAAATTTATTCAAATTTATTTTTATGATGTGTTTTCCTTGCTTGAAATTTAAAAAATATATATATTTCAAAGAAAAACTTTAATAAATTTAAAAGCTTATAATTTTTTTGAAATTCTCTACCTTTATAAAAAATAACATTTCCTTATATTGCTGTGTTGTATAAAATTTAAAATATTAATATATGTTTTCATTTTTTAATTTCTCGTGAATTTTTTATATTTATTATTTTTATTATAAAATTCTAATGTATATAAATTTTTCAAAAAAATAATATTCTTAGAAGAATTTTATAAAAAATATTTCAAATATTATATTTTTTGTTTATTTTTACTTTGCAAATAAAATTAAAATGCATTTTTACTATAAAATAAATATGAAGTGCTATTTTGTACCCAAATACATATCTTTTCAAGTACGTTTGCATAAAAAACAATTTTTTTAGCAGAGATAAGAATCGTGTTATCTTAAAGTTATTGCACGATAATTATTGATAACTAATTATTCAACGAAAAACAATTGCTGTTGTATATTATATACAAAAATAAAATTACTATTTTGAAAAAAAAACATTGTACCTTTTTATTTAGAAAAAAAAAATTATATATATACAAAAAATTACTCATACGTACATGGTATGTATATACTTAATGTACTCCATCAAACACAGGCTCTCCAAAAATGTAAATTCTAATCTATGGTCGAGTCTATAGAGTAATCTATAATTCACTAGTCTATCGTTTAGTAGATCGTCTAGTCTATAGTCTAGTATATAATCTAGTATATTGTCTAGTATTAAGTCTATTATATAGTCTAATTTAAAATCTAGTCTACAGTCTATTAAAAAGTTTATTATATAGCCTGGCATACAGTCTAATATGCAGTCTAATCTATAGTCTAGCCTATATTATAGTATATAGTTTACTCTATGGTATAGAATTAAGTCTAGTTTATGGTCTACTCTATAGTCTAGATAACTATATAATCTAGTCTGTAGTCTAGTTAGCTCCACAGTCTAGTCTATAGTATTATCTATAGTCTAATCTATAGTCTTCTCTATAGTATAGTCTACAGTATAGTTTATAGTCTTGTCTATAGTCTAGTCTATAGTCTAGTCTATAGTCTAGTCTATAGTCTAGTCTATTGTCTAGTCTATAGTCTAGTCTATAGTCTAGTCTATAGTCTAGTCTATAGTTTAGTCTATAGTCTAGTCTATAGTCTAGTCTATAGTCTAGTCTATAGTCTAGTCTATAGTCTAGTCTATAGTCTAGTCTATATTCTAGTCTATATTCTAGTCTATAGTCTAGTCTATAGTCTAGTCTATAGTCTAGTCTATAGTCTGGTCTATAGTCTAGTCTATAGTCTAGTCTATAGTCTAGTCTATAGTCTAGTCTGTAGTCTAGTCTGTAGTCTAGTCTGTAGTCTAGTCTATAGTCTAGTCTATAGTCTAGTCTATAGTCTAGTCTAGTCTATAGTCTAGTCTAGTCTATAGTCTAGTCTATAGTCTAGTCTATAGTCTAGTCTACAGTCTAGTCTATAGTCTAGTCTATAGTCTAGTCTAGTCTAGTCTAGTCTAGTCTAGTCTATAGTCTAGTCTAGTCTAGTCTATAGTCTAGTCTATAGTCTAGTCTATAGTCTAGTCTTTAGTCTAGTCTATAGTCTAGTCTATAGTCTAGTCTATAGTCTAGTCTATAGTCTAGTCTATAGTCTAGTCTATAGTCTAGTCTATAGTCTAGTCTATAGTCTAGTCTATAGTCTAGTCTATAGTCTAGTCTATAGTCTAGTCTATAGTCTAGTCTATAGTCTAGTCTATAGTCTAGTCTATAGTCTAGTCTATAGTCTAGTCTATAGTCTATAGTCTAGTCTATAGTCTAGTCTATAGTCTAGTATATAGTCTAGTCTATAGTCTAGTCTATAGTCTAGTCTATAGTCTAGTATATAGTCTAGTCTATAGTCTAGTCTATAGTCTAGTCTATAGTCTAGTCTATAGTCTAGTCTATAGTCTAGTTTATAGTCTAGTCTATAGTCTAGTCTATAGTCTAGTCTATAGTCTAGTCTATAGTCTAGCCTATAGTCTAGTCTATAGTCCAGTCTATAGTCTAGTCTATAGTCTAGTCTATAGTCTAGTCTATAGTCTAGTCTATAGTCCTGTCTATAGTCTAGTCTATAGTCTAGTCTATAGTCTAGTCTATAGTCTAGTCTATAGTCTAGTCTATAGTCTAGTCTATAGTCTAGTCTATAGTCTAGCCTATAGTCTAGTATATAGTCTAGTTTATAGTCTAGTCTATAGTCTAGTCTATAGTCTAGTCTATAGTCTAGTCTATAGTCTAGTATATAGTCTAGTCTATAGTCCAGTCTATAGTCTAGTCTATAGTCTAGTATATAGTCTAGTCTATAGTCTAGTCTATAGTCTAGTCTATAGTCTAGTCTATAGTCTAGTCTATAGTTTTGTCTATAGTCTAGTCTATAGTCTAGTCTATAGTTTAGTCTATAGTCTAGTCTATAGTCTAGTCTAGTCTATATTCTATGGCATAGTCTACTGTCGAGTCTATTGTGTATTCTATATTGGAGTCTATGGTCTAGTCTATAGTTGAGTCTATAGTCTAGTCTATAGTCTAGACTATAGTCTAGTCCATAGTCTAGTCCATAGTCTAGTCCATAGTCTAGTCCGTAGTCTATAGTCTCGTCATAGTCTAGTGTAGTCAAGTCTAGTCTATAGTGCAGTTAAGTCTATAATCTACCTTTGCCTAGTCTTGTCTATTCTGGTCTAATCTGGTTTTGTCTGGTCTAGTCTTGTCTAGACTACAATTATTCGTAAGAGCTTTGTTTTGGACGATAGGGGATAGACAAATGAATTATTTAAAATAAATATTAAAATATTAAATATGGATCACACAATTGTTTTTACGTTTTGCAATTTATTTTTAAAAATACGAATAATTTTAAAATTTTAAAATAGAATTTAAAACAATAAACCTGTTTAAAAATATGTAAATATAAATAAATTGCAGTAACTGAATAAAGTAATCACACATAAACGAAAATAATAAAAATAAGGAAAAATTTTTAATAAAAAATAAATGTTAAAAATAATTATTTATTTATTACTTCTCAATACGAAATAGAGTAAAAATACAAATTTAAATACAAATCAAAAGAAGTTGGGATTATTTCATTATTATTACTCTCGGCGACATGTAAACGTCATTTAATTAGATATTTTAATTTTAACAGTTATTGATAAATTGTTCATTATTGTACTCTTAGCTTACAGTTTGTATTTCTTTTTCTCTTTCTATTAGTTTATGTTCTCTCTTTGTGTTTTTTTTGTATAATAAAAGTTTGTTAATTTTGTATTTGCAGCCGTGTTTTTATTACAAACTCACGTGTCACTTTTTGTATAAATAGAGTGAAACAATCTAAAAACCACCAATCAGCATATGAAACCTGGATCACGTGCACTTTGGAGACAAACAAATTAACAATCACTCACTCACTACAAGTGAAAACAACGAAAAAAAATGCTAACAAACAGAGTCAAATGTTCTCGTCTAATAACAATAGAAAATCAAATAAATGTCTAGTGGAAGAGTAAAGTTTTCTAACGTTCTTTTGTCTCTCCTTAATTGTTATCATTTTCCAAGTGATAAATACACATATAAACTCTTACGCTCTCTTAATCACTTATATACTTTTATGAGTGTTTATGAGTAAAATTTTATTTCAATTAAATCACCGCCTAGGTCTCCCGTTTTCCAAAAATTTGTAATATCTTTAATCATAGAATTATGACCCATTAATAGAAATCAATTCACAAAGGAAATCTTTCTTTCCTTTCATGTCATTGCTTGAAATTGAAAAGCCTTAACTCTACCAACTTTAAAACGAAAAAGTTGGACCTATCAGAAAAACGATCTACCACAGAAAAGTATGATCATTGATCATTATAGCAATTAACGAAATTTTATTTCTCTCAGTTAAGTAATCAAATAGACTATGATCTTTGATATGAAATTAATGAACTCTCTCTCTCCCTCTCTTGGTATGCCAAAAAACTACCTGGTCCAGACACCGCAAATGTCTGTCTGTTGTAAATCCTTATGAAAAATCCGCTAGTGTAATGGTTACTTCTCTTTAGAGGCTCGATAAAAGTTAGAGAAATGAAGTTGAGCCAGCCATATCGTTAGTGCAACATCTTAGAAGTGCAACATTTTGATTGAGCTATTCTGAAAACAACCAAAGTTTCAGATCGTTCCCTTAGATGGAACCAGTCATATCAGAATAAATAACCCTGTATTCAACTATAAGTCAGGATGGAGTCTCTTTCATTCATTATCTTTTAATTTTCTTGCCTTTTCCGTATAGGTCATGATTAGGTTTATAAAAAGTTCAGACATTTCCACCTTTTTTATTGAAGTTATCAAAAGCTGAAATGTTCTTTATTTTTCTGTGTTGCACGAAGATTTAAACTAGAACCTGAGCTATTGAAGTAGTTTATGATCGTTTTTGCAACATCATAGGAGTGCAACATTTTGATTGAGCTATTCTGAAAACAACCAAAGTTTCAGATCATTCCCTTAGATCAAACCAATCATATTAAAATAAAGGTTCTTCCAAAAGCAATCAACAATGACTTTGGTTACCCCTGTATTCAACTATAAGTCAGGATGGAGTCTCTTTCTTTCATTATCTTTTCATTTTCTTGCCTTTTCCGTATAGGTCATGATTGGGTTTATAAAAAGTTCTGACATTCCCACCTATTTTACTGAAGTTATCAAAAGCTTCATATCTATCGATGTGGATGGTGCTGAACCGTGTTTCACGAAGATTTAAACAATAACCTGAGCTATTGATTTGTAAGATCCAACAGACCCAAAGAAGAAATGCATTTTAATCTCAAAAAGCTGCGCTCAAAACCAACATTTTATAATCCAAACGATTGGATATAAAGCAACATTAAAGCATCCAGAGAGCTCAAAATCTGACAAAAATAACGAAGTGGCTCTTGAAATTCCAAACAATCAGAATTTAAATCAAACGATTAAGAAGATCATCTGAATGAAAGTGTATTGGTGCAATAAGCTTACATACCGAAGAACTCAGATTCATATAGATTTACATACTTCAGTTGTGCTTGTTTCGAGTTTACTCTTAAGATTTGATTAAACTAATCTGGAATCAAATCTTTGCATGGCTAATGGATGATTAACCAACCATGATCTATTTATTAGTTAAAGAACTTCTTTGGGATCAATAAGAATTCAAACATTCATTGAGATCAATCAATTGAGACCGATTTTAAGTTAAGAAAGTCAACTGTATCTCCAATGTATAGGAGAACCTACAAGAATATTTTTTTTGTCAAGATCAATTACGATCGTTTTCGTATTTAAACTTTATCCATCGAAAGGCAACTAACTCTTCGAATTCCGAAAGACTGGCTACGTGAACGACAAGTCAACAGTAGCACTTAAACATAACTTTAAATCGATTGATAATGTCTTAATCAGATAGTTCATTTAACAATTACTCTACTCTTCATTATTTTCTGTAAGTTATTTTGAATGGATCGAGACTTAAGACATGATCGAGATAAAACTCAACAAATTCGAAAGCTTAAGTTTAATATCTATTAAGTATAATAATGTTTTTCTAAACGCTTAGTCCGATTTGAATGATATAGCATATGTGTAAAGAGAAAGATTTACCGAGTCCACGTTTTAAATTTAAAACTCTTGGGTCAATAAGAGATTTGGGCTTTGAATTGAATTTAGATCGAGACTTAAGACACCATGCAGATAAAATTATCAAATTCCAAAGCTCAAGGTTAATGTCTATTAAGTATAAGGATGTTTTCCTAAACGCTTAGTCAGAATGATACAGCACATGCGTAAAGAGAAAGTTTTACAGAGTTTACGTTTTAAATTTAAAACTCTTGGATCAATCGGAGAAACCGTTAGATATCCTATTTCTTTATAAGTTGGCGATGTCATAAGACCTTTATGTAAGCAGCGTAACACTTGTTAACTGAGTAGGCTCTGACTGAGTTTAAGGTAGCATCCAAATAAAACTCAACTAATGCCATAGCTCTAGGTTAGGAAGCTCTAGAATAAGGAAGTTTAACCGAGTTCACGTTTAAAATTTAAAACTTTTGGGACAGTCAGAGACGTCGTTGGAGATCTTTTGTCTTTGTTAGTGGGCGATGCCATAAAACCTTTATGCAGCCTAACACTTGTTAAATGAGTGGACCTTTGAAGGTTATAGAACAACACCTTTATTTTTGAAGCTTTATAGGTCTTGATTCCATAATGAAGTACTATTCAAAATTGTAAACATTAGAAATACTTTCTCCCAAGCACTCTTCTTCTCGGAAATTGTTTCTTTATTAAATAATCATTATTTATTTACTCTATCTTTTTCTCTCTCTCTCTCTCTTTCTTGTCATGAAACACATCTCTATACTCTATATATTTCTTATTAGGGTTCTATAAATCGACTTTCGAATAATCGAACAATCGACTTTTTATCAAAAAAAAGTCGAAGACGACTATTTTGTTCCAAAAAAGTCGATAACTCGACTATCGTCTATAAAAAAAAGTCGACTTTTTAAATAAAAGTCGAAAAGTTGAAAAAAGTCGGAAAAAGTCGAAAAGTCGACTTTTCGTTTCAACTATAGAACCCTATTTCTTATATCTCTGACATAAATAAAAATGTAATTCTTATTTTTGTTTTTAGTCCTTACTTTTGACATTTTGCTAAATTGTTTTTTTTTTTTCTATATTTTGTTTTTATTTATTAATATAAACAAACTAAATTGTTGTTGTTTTATTATGTTCTAACTTAAGCAAACATTTTTTATTTATATTCTTGAGCTCTTTTAATATCTATATCATAACAATTTAATAAAAGCAACAACAACAACTACATTAATATAAATATATTTGAAAACATTAAAATGTTTCTGACAACATTTTGGCTAGCAAGCAGCAGCAGCAACAGCAGCGGCAGCAGCAACAACAAACATCATCAAATTATTGTTTGCAAATCTTGACATTGAAAAAGTGTATATTTGACATTGAAATTTTTTATTTTTCTACTTTTAGTTAATTTTTGTTGTTGTTGTTATTATTATTATTGTATTTTTTGGTATATTTCTCAGTCTATTAATTAATTAAATGTTTGTAGTTGTTGTTGCTAGCTATGTAGCTGCCTTCTACTTACTGGTTGTGCTATTTCTTTGTTTATACTTTTTGCGTGAATTTTTTATTTTTTTTTTTTTTTCAATACTAAAAAAGTGATAAGAATTGAACAAAATTTATATGTGTATTTTATTAAACAACAACAATTAATGTATAATAAACAATAAAGTCTATTATTAATAAAAAATATATACAATATTATTGTTGAAATGCATCATGCAGCAGCAGCATTAAAGCAAAGTGCATGTGGAGAATGGAATATATATTTATGTGTGTGTGTGTTTACGGTGGTGAAAATTGACAACATGGCCGATTAACCACTAAAGTGGGTAAGAGTAGAGAGGAAAATGATAAATGCTGTGATATTTTTCTATGGTTGGTTGTATGTCAAAGTAATCCGACGTTCAACTCTTCAAAAGAGAGAATTGAATTTTTACGAGAATAATGTAAAGGACATCCTCCACTACTCTGTGGACTCGGAATACAATACGGAATATTGTAATCTTTGGGAGCAAAATCAATAGACAACAACCAATTTGTCTGATAAGTTATACAGTTGGTCTTCAAATCAACTAAGAAGATCAGCATTCTTTGTGAAAATATAGGGAAAATCCGACTTTCCAACAATATTGAAGACGACGTTTCAAATTCCTTATAATCTCCTACATAAAAAGATCATCATACTAAGCAGACAAAGAATACATTCAATGCTCTACACTTTCCAACATTAAAAGCATACCGAATAAAGTGAAATCCCAATGTGCTTAATTGAATATCGAATTATCTCCTCAAGAGAAAACCTACATTCCCAAAGTGGTTCCCCCCGGGGGCATGTTTCCATGGTGAAACCTTCACCTTGGTGTTATTGCAATCCCGGGGAACAGATATGTTACCAACACTTCCAGTCAGCCGGGACTATAAATTTGTGTTTACAGTCTACTTCCTGGCTTAGTCCTTGCATAGATTGAAAAGAGGTTAAACCAGAGCACAGCATAATCTGGTACTGCGGGTGGCCAGTTGCCCTCAGGACTATGTACTGGCTTGTCAGTTGGTTGAGGTTCCTTCGGGATCCACGTAGTGGCTGTGGTCAAAACCCAAATTCGCGGGAAGAGTGAGTTGCGGTCAAAAGACTGATGTAAGTGCTGTTGCCGAAACAACAGATACCCAACAGACGAGTGTCTGTGAGACTAAGCGTTGGAAATGAGTTAGTAGTAATTATATAAGGTACGGGATGAATGTGGGGTACGACGGGCCTCATCCACTCGTTTAAGTGTCGTATATACATAGGCCATCCCATCCGCGTGGTTGTAAAAGGAAGTGACATCTCGGAAGTTAAGCAAGTACTCGAGCAAAGTGCTTGTACATGGACCGGCTTTATCCATGTACAAAAATTGCAACCTGGATGTAAGATACACAAAGGGGCAGTGGTGAGTTGTTTACTTTTATCTCACCCAGTTTACTTTATTAGACAGTCAGCAGAACTGCAGGGAAATAAATATCATTTATATCTTTAGATTTCCTCAGACCACTGTGGTAATTATCATCATCACCAACACTAGCTACTACCAATGTAGTAGTACACTTTGTTGTTGTTGTTTTTATTTAGCAATTTTGTTTTTATTCTTCTTACTTTGTTTTCTTTAATAACATTTTGTTTTAACATTAAGTAGAAGTCCTCTTCATATTATTTCGTTTAAAAACGCGAAAACTACAAGTACGCTTAAAGTACTAATTTTCATTCACTTGTACTTGTTCGTTGCCACAGTTTGGAATTTTATATTCGTTTAGTAAAACGTATGTAAGTATGTATGTGGTTCTGTTTATATAATAATAATTGACCATAGACGACTGATTTTGTAAGTGCAATTATAGATTCTTCGATTTGATTGCTTTTTTAGTTTTATCGATTATATTGGAATAACGATATAAGTGGATTTAATATTTCTAGGTAAGTGACTAACTATTAAATCACAACTCAAAGCAATTTATTAAATAACCGATTGTGATAATATGAACAGGGACTAACTTATTTTGTTTTCAGTGGATAAAAGAGACATAATAGGATTTATTTGTCTATCTAAGCGGTATATTCTATTAAAAAAGGCCTTAGTTGGGTCTATTGAATATACTATAGCGTAGTTTATAGTGTAGACTATAGTCTAGTCGCTTGTTTAGACTATAGTCTAGTCGCTTGTTTAGTCTATAGTCTAGTCGCTTGTTTAGTCTATAGTCTAGTCTATAGTCTAGTCTATAGTCTAGTCTATAGTCTAGTCTATAGTCTAGTCTATAGTCTAGTCTATAGTCTAGTCTATAGTTTAGTCTATAGTCTAGTCTATAGTCTAGTCTATAGTCTAGTCTATAGTCTAGTCTATAGTCTAGTCTATAGTCTAGTCTATAGTCTATTCTATAGTCTAGTCTATAGTCTAGTCTATAGTCTAGTCTATAGTCTAGTCTATAGTCTAGTCTATAGTCTAGTCTATAGTCTAGTCTATAGTCTAGTCTATAGTCTAGTCTATAGTCTAGTCTATAGTCTAGTCTATAGTCTAGTCTATAGTCTAGTCTATAGTCTGATCTATAGTCTGATCTATAGTCTAGTCTATAGTCTGGTCTATAGTCTAGTCTACAGTCTGGTCTATAGTCTAGTCTATAGTCTAGTCTATAGTCTGATCTATAGTCTAGTCTATAATCTAGTCTATAGTCTAGTCTATAGTCTAGTCTATAGTCTAGTCTATAGTCTAGTCTATAGTCTAGTCTATAGTCTAGTCTATAGTCTAGTCTATAGTCTAGTCTATAGTCTAGTCTATAGTCTAGTCTATAGTCTAGTCTATAGTCTAGTCTATAGTCTAGTCTATAGTCTAGTCTATAGTCTAGTCTATAGTCTAGTCTATAGTCTAGTCTATAGTCTAGTCTATAGTCTAGTCTATAGTCTAGTCTATAGTCTAGTCTATAGTCTAGTCTATAGTCTAGTCTATAGTCTAGTCTATAGTCTAGTCTATAGTCTAGTCTATAGTCTAGTCTATAGTCTAGTCTATAGTCTAGTCTATAGTCTAGTCTATAGTCTAGTCTATAGTCTAGTCTATAGTCTAGTCTATAGTCTAGTCTATAGTCTAGTCTATAGTCTAGTCTATAGTCTAGTCTATAGTCTAGTCTATAGTCTAGTCTATAGTCTAGTCTATAGTCTAGTCTATAGTCTAGTCTATAGTCTAGTCTATAGTCTAGTCTATATCTAGTCTATAGTCTAGTCTATAGTCTAGTCTATAGTCTAGTCTATAGTCTAGTCTATAGTCTAGTCTATAGTCTAGTCTATAGTCTAGTCTATAGTCTAGTCCTATAGTCTAGTCTATAGTCTAGTCTATAGTCTAGTCTATAGTCTAGTCTATAGTCTAGTCTATAGTCTAGTCTATAGTCTAGTCTATAGTCTAGTCTATAGTCTAGTCTATAGTCTAGTCTATAGTCTAGTCTATAGTCTAGTCTATAGTCTAGTCTATAGTCTAGTCTATAGTCTAGTCTATAGTCTAGTCTATAGTCTAGTCTTTAGTCTAGTCTATAGTCTAGTCTTTAGTCTAGTCTATAGTCTAGTCTATAGTCTAGTCTATAGTCTAGTCTATAGTCTAGTCTATAGTCTAGTCTATAGTCTAGTCTATAGTCTAGTCTATAGTCTAGTCTATAGTCTATTCTATAGTCTAGTCTATAGTCTAGTCTATAGTCTAGTCTATAGTCTAGTCTATAGTCTAGTCTATAGTCTATAGTCTAGTCTATAGTCTATAGTCTAGTCTATAGTCTAGTCTATAATCTAGTCTATAGTCTAGTCTATAGTCTAGTCTATAGTCTAGTATATAGTCTATTCTATAGTCTAGTCTAGTCTATAGTTTACTTTATAGTCTATTCTATAGTCTATTAATCAGTTTTAGGTGGACTAGTTCTACTTGGACTAGGCTTGAGATAGAGTAAAATATAAACCTGCATAATAGTTAACTTTTGAATGATTAAGAACAGTTTAGTTAGATATAAATCCCAGTTGGAAAACTTCATCTTAATTTATTGTTTTAGGCCAAAAAAATAAACAATAACTAATCATGTGATCAATAATTTCAAAAACAAACAAATACAAAAAAAGTCAATGTACGACCTTTAAAAAAAAGAACAAATATAGAAAAAAAGAAAACAGAAAAATACGAACAGCAATAACAGAAACATAAAATTGTTAATTCAATGTTAAATTGGTAACAATAAAACGGAAAAACAACTGTTAATTTCAATATATTTCTTAATATTTCTCTCAGTGTAAACACTTTTTATAAAATGTAATTGTTTGAAAAAATAGCTGTTCATGTCCAAAAAACAAAACCTGATTTTTAATGATGATTATGTCCGGAAAAAAGTCTTATGATTTTTATATAAAAAATTATTTTGCTAAAAAAATTGCCAAAAAAAAAACCTAGTCTTTATTGTTGTTTCAAATTTATAAAAAAATCATTAAATGATTATTATTTGTATTTTTTTTTAAACTGGTGAGTAACTAACCAAAAGTTTTAAAGTTTTTTGGTATTGTTTCTGAACAACCGTTATAACCTGTAGCAGTACCTAGACAATACTTTAAAAGCACTCTATGCTACAATCTGGTGGTTGATATTGACTGGACTGGTTGGTTTATTATTGAAAAAATAATTTTTTAACACCTTGATATTTTTAAATTTTTATTCGAGCAGTTTTTTATATAATTGTGATTAGTCAAACAACACTTTGTACCCAAACAGATGTTTTAAATCATAATTTTTGACAAGAAAAAAATCTAAAATCTATTAGAAATAATAATTAATGAAAATTGTTTTTATTCATTATTATTTATTATTATTCATTTTCCTATTGACTAGACTTTAGTCCAATTCCACTATAAAATAGAAATAGACTAGAATGTAAACTAAACTATAGACTAGATTAAAGACTTGACTATAGATTATACTATAAACTGGTTAGACAATAAACTACAATATAAACTAGACTATAGACTACACAATAGATAAGACTATAGATTAGACTATATATTACAACATAGACTACACTATATTCTAGACTATAAACTAGACTTTAGACTAGATTAGACTAGATTATACTAGACTAGACTATAGACTAGACTACAGATTAGACTATAGACTAGACTATAGACTAGACTATAGACTAGACTATAGGCTAGACTATAGACTAGACTATAGGCTAGACTATAGACTAGACCATAGACTAGACTATAGGCTAGACTATAGGCTAGACTATAGACTAGACTATAGACTAGACTATAGACTAGACTATAGACTAGACTATAGACTAGACTATAGGCTAGACTATAGACTAGACTATAGACTAGACTATAGGCTAGACTATAGGCTAGACTATAGACTAGACTATAGACTAGACAATAGACTAGACTATAGACTAGACTATAGACTAGACTATAGACTAGACTATAGACTAGACTATAGACTAGACTATAGACTAGACTATAGACTAGACTATAGACTAGACTATAGACTAGACTATAGACTAGACTATATAGACTAGACTATAGACTAGACTATAGACTAGACTATAGACTAGACTATAGACTAGACTATAGACTAGACTATAGACTAGACTATAGACTAGACTATAGACTAGACTATAGACTAGACGATAGACTAGACTATAGACTAGACTATAGACTAGACTATAGACTAGACTATAGACTAGACTATAGACTAGACTATAGACTAGACTATAGACTAGACTATAGACTAGACTATAGACTAGACTATAGACTAGACTATAGACTAGACTATAGACTAGACTATAGACTAGACTATAGACTAGACTATAGACTAGACTATAGACTAGACTATAGACTAGACTATAGACTAGACTATAGACTAGACTATAGACTAGACTATAGACTAGACTATAGACTAGACTATAGACTAGACTATAGACTAGACTATAGACTAGACTATAGACTAGACTATAGACTAGACTATAGACTAGACTATAGACTAGACTATAGACTAGACTATAGACTAGACTATAGACTAGACTATAGACTAGACTATATCTATAGTCTAGTCTATAGTCTAGTCTATAGTCTATAGTCTAGTCTATAGTCTATAGTCTAGTCTATAGTCTAGTCTATAATCTAGTCTATAGTCTAGTCTATAGTCTAGTCTATAGTCTAGTATATAGTCTATTCTATAGTCTAGTCTAGTCTATAGTTTACTTTATAGTCTATTCTATAGTCTATTAATCAGTTTTAGGTGGACTAGTTCTACTTGGACTAGGCTTGAGATAGAGTAAAATATAAACCTGCATAATAGTTAACTTTTGAATGATTAAGAACAGTTTAGTTAGATATAAATCCCAGTTGGAAAACTTCATCTTAATTTATTGTTTTAGGCCAAAAAAATAAACAATAACTAATCATGTGATCAATAATTTCAAAAACAAACAAATACAAAAAAAGTCAATGTACGACCTTTAAAAAAAAGAACAAATATAGAAAAAAAGAAAACAGAAAAATACGAACAGCAATAACAGAAACATAAAATTGTTAATTCAATGTTAAATTGGTAACAATAAAACGGAAAAACAACTGTTAATTTCAATATATTTCTTAATATTTCTCTCAGTGTAAACACTTTTTATAAAATGTAATTGTTTGAAAAAATAGCTGTTCATGTCCAAAAAACAAAACCTGATTTTTAATGATGATTATGTCCGGAAAAAAGTCTTATGATTTTTATATAAAAAATTATTTTGCTAAAAAAATTGCCAAAAAAAAACCTAGTCTTTATTGTTGTTTCAAATTTATAAAAAAATCATTAAATGATTATTATTTGTATTTTTTTTTAAACTGGTGAGTAACTAACCAAAAGTTTTAAAGTTTTTTGGTATTGTTTCTGAACAACCGTTATAACCTGTAGCAGTACCTAGACAATACTTTAAAAGCACTCTATGCTACAATCTGGTGGTTGATATTGACTGGACTGGTTGGTTTATTATTGAAAAAATAATTTTTTAACACCTTGATATTTTTAAATTTTTATTCGAGCAGTTTTTTATATAATTGTGATTAGTCAAACAACACTTTGTACCCAAACAGATGTTTTAAATCATAATTTTTGACAAGAAAAAAATCTAAAATCTATTAGAAATAATAATTAATGAAAATTGTTTTATTCATTATTATTTATTATTATTCATTTTCCTATTGACTAGACTTTAGTCCAATTCCACTATAAAATAGAAATAGACTAGAATGTAAACTAAACTATAGACTAGATTAAAGACTTGACTATAGATTATACTATAAACTGGTTAGACAATAAACTACAATATAAACTAGACTATAGACTACACAATAGATAAGACTATAGATTAGACTATATATTACAACATAGACTACACTATATTCTAGACTATAAACTAGACTTTAGACTAGATTAGACTAGATTATACTAGACTAGACTATAGACTAGACTACAGATTAGACTATAGACTAGACTATAGACTAGACTATAGACTAGACTATAGGCTAGACTATAGACTAGACTATAGGCTAGACTATAGACTAGACCATAGACTAGACTATAGGCTAGACTATAGGCTAGACTATAGACTAGACTATAGACTAGACTATAGACTAGACTATAGACTAGACTATAGACTAGACTATAGACTAGACTATAGGCTAGACTATAGACTAGACTATAGACTAGACTATAGACTAGACTATAGACTAGACTATAGACTAGACTATAGACTAGACTATAGACTAGACTGTAGACTAGACTATAGACTATTCTATAGTCTTTTGATATTTAAAAGTACTAACAATAGTACTAAAATACTAAATTTTCTATGCCTGCTATCAATTGAAATAAACGCACAAATCTGCCCAAAATCCCCTTGAGGTTGTGTAAATTAGATTATAAAAATAAATATAAAATTATATAAAAACTACAACAACAATATAATAATAAAATGGTAAAAACTAAAAAAATCATAAAAAATAACATCATAAATTTCGCGCCAAAAATTTACGCTTCAGGCATTTAACAGCACGCACGCTATTTACTCAAAAAAAAATTGTTATTGTTGCAAGCAGCCATAGCTTAATAAGACTTTATAATAAAATATTTATTATAACTTTATTGTTTTTTTTTTGTTTTGTTTTTGCAAATAAACAAATTGTTAGTTTTGCTTTAAGTACCCTACAGAAAGTAAATAAAATTTTATAAAAAATATGACTGACTAGTTGTGAATATTAAGGAAATTTTAAGCGAAATTTTCAAAGATTTTCAAGGATTTTCATTCATTGAAACACACTATAGTACATACATTGTGCACCTTTGGTAATGTAAGATAGAACCAATTGGACTTTTAAATAATGGAAACGTTTTCTTTGACGGAATATTTAATACCAATTTTGTGATCTAATATGGATGTCACTAGAGCTGTCACTTCGGTTTTCTATTGAAAAACAAAGTTTGGGGTAGTAGGAGTTTTTGCTTTCTACGATGTTTACTAAATAATATTTTGTTTCATTTAATACATACAAAATAATTTTTAATTGTTTTTTTATGTGTTTGTTTTTACTTTTTCTTAAAATTTTATAATTGTTTTGTTTTGATTGCGTTTCATCGTATGTGAACATTAAAATTTAGGTGAAGGCTTTAAAGTAAATATTATTTTAATATTTTATTTTTTTTTTAATTCTCAAAATATAAAAATCGTAAAATCATCATTCATTCTGTCTGTTTACGAATGACATGTTAAATTAAATTTTGTTAAATTTTGTTTAAATATTTTTTTTCTTTTCACTTTGAAAATAAAAATCGCAAAAACACACTTTCTACGCCACTGTGAGTGGGCGTTTTTACATCAAAACAATTTTAGTTTTTTTTATCATAGTGGCGCTATTTTGTGCATTTTGATTTAATTGTTACTATTTTTGTGAAAGCGCACAAATACATGTCATTGAAATAATTTAATATTTTAAGTGTTTTTACTAAAATAAACAAAAAAACCCTGAAAAAAAAAATATATATAATTTATGTGTCCAAGATCAGAGAATTAAAATTTTTACTAAAATATACTATACATTCGATAATACAACAACACCATAGACTAGGCAGCATAAAGTCTAGACTATGGAAACGACTATAGTCCAAACGATAAATAATACTATAGATAAGACTAGTGCAGACTGTAGACTTGTTTAAAGATTGTACAAGAGACTATAGTTCAGAATAAAAACCTAACTATTGTAACGATTATAGATTAAACTATAGTACAGACTATAGGCCAAACAATTGTCCAGACTATAGACCAGATTAAACTATATTACAGACTATAGACCAAACAACTGTCCAGACTATAGACCAGACTATAATACAGACTATAAACTAAACTATAGACCAGGCTATAGTCGAGCCAATAGACCAGAAAATAATCGAGACTGAATACCAAACTATTGTCCAGATATAACTATTGTCGAGGCTACAGACCGGAAAATAGACGAGATTATAGACCAGACTATACTTGAGACCATAGACCAGATAAGAGTCCAGACTATAGACTATATATAATCCATGCTATAGACCAGACTATTGTAACGATTATAGATTAAACTAAACAGACTATGAACCAAACAATTCTTCAGACTATAGACCAGACTATAATCAAGACTTTAGACGAGGCTACAGTCGAGACTATAGTTCAGACTATAGTGGAGACAATAGACCAGAAAATAATCGAGACTGAAGACCAAACTATTGTCCAGATATAACTATTGTCGAGGCTACAGACCGGAAAATAGACGAGATTATAGACCAGACTATACTTGAGACCATAGACCAGATAAGAGTCCAGACTATAGACTATATATAATCCATGCTATAGACCAGACTATTGTAACGATTATATATTAAACTAAACAGACTATGAACCAAACAATTGTTCAGACTATAGACCAGACTATAATCAAGACTTTAGACGAGGCTACAGTCGAGACTATAGTTCAGACTATGGTCGAGACAATAGACCAAACTATAATCGCGACTAAAGACCAAACTATTGTCCAGATCAAACTATAGTCGAGACTATAGACCAGATAATAGTCGAGATTATAAACCAGACTATACGCGAGATCATAGACCAGACAATAGTCCAAACAATAGACAAGATAATATTGTCACGATTATAGATTAAACTATATAAACTATAGATTAAACTATACCGACTATATATCAAACAATTGTCTAGACTATAGACCAGACTATAATCGAGACTATAGACCAGGCTATAATCGAGACTATAGTTCAGATTATGGTCGAGACAATAGACTAGACTATAATCGAGACTAAGGACCAAACTATTGTTCAGATCAAACTATAGTCGAGACTTTAGACCAGACTATAGTCAAGACCATAGACCAAACAATAGTCTAGACTAAAGACCAGACTGTAGACCAGATAATAGTCCAGACTATATATAGTTCACGCTATAGACCAGACTATATACTATAGTCCAGAATAAATAAAGACTATTAAAACTATAATATAGTTGAGACCGTATACTAGAACATAACACATACAATAGACTAGAATATAGAGAAGACTGTAGTCCAGGCTATGCTATAGTCCAAACAAAAGAAAATATACTATAGTCGATAGTAGACAATACTCTACTAAGTATAGAACATACTATAGACTAGACTACCACCATACAGTAGTATTAAGTACGGACTATAGATAAGGCTATTGCACAGACTATAGACATGACTATAGTCCAGATTATGGACCAATCTAAAGTAAAAAATACAGATAAAATTATAGTCCAAACTATAGAATACAGACTTACATATAAATATAATAAATTTTCTTGGCTATAGTCTATACTTAGTCTATACAGTCTAAGCAAAAATTTAGACTATAGTCTGATCTAAAATTGTCTAGTCTATTGTTTGGACAACGATCTTGCCTATTTTCTTGAAGTACTAGCAATCTGCATTGGATGCTCTAACACTAGATACTTAATTTTGACAGTTAATTTTTAAAAAAAGAAGAAAAAAAACTATTTACATTGTTTTCGTTTAAACAATAACTAATAATATTATTTATTAAACATTCACAGTAGTTATTCCCTTCTCTACACTGCTGCCCCTTTCCAAGGTGTTTTATTTAATTTCAATTGTATAAATTTCATCAGTTGAAATATTGTCTGGTAAGGAAAAGTGCAGTAGGCGGAGGAGATCGATTTATATTTTTTAACTGTTGCTATGCTTTTCAAAGTAAGATTTTTTAACTCTCATTGTCAGTTGTGAATGTTTGTATGTCTACTGCACTCTCGCAAAAAAATATGTAGTATTTTGTGGTTTTGTTTGTGGTTGTTTTTATGGACTTTTAAATTTTGCAAAAAAATAAACTACAAATTGTTTATACATTGTTTTGCTATTTATTTTATACACTCTCATGCCCATGGTGAGATTTTTTTGTATATCTATATAAAAGTATATTTATTAAAAGTATTATTTATTTGCAATTTCTGTTTTTCACTATTTTTATTTGAAAAATTAATTTTATTTGTAAAATGTACATCTTTATTATGGATTTGAACTTTTATGCAATATTACGTATACGTAATAACGTATACGTAATAACATAGTCTAGTCTATAGTCTAGTCTATAGTCTAGTTTATAGTCCAGTCTATAGTCTAGTCTATAGTCCAGTCTATAGTCTAGTCTATAGTCTAGTCTATAGTCTAGTCTATATTCTAGTCTATAGTCTAGTCTATATTCTAGTCTATATTCTAGTCTATATTCTAGTCTATATTCTAGTCTATATTCTAGTCTATAGTCTACAGTCTAGTCTATAGTCTAGTCTATAGTCTAGTCTATAGTCTAGTCTATAGTCTAGTCTATAGTCTAGTCTATAGTCTAGTCTAAAGTCTAGTCTATAGTCTAGTCTATAGTCTGTAGTCTGCTATTGAATTGGAGGAAGGGTAAATTCTGGGAATTAATGGAACATTCTAACAAAAAATTAATGATGGAAAAAATATTTCCAAGAAAAATTTTCTCAACTTAAGAATAAAAGGTTAAGGGGTAAATTGTTTAATGGCGTACGTGCCAAGCCACATGCACGAAATTTCACAATTGAGGAAAAGTACATAAATATTTAATATATTTTTTAATTAAGTGTGCAGAATTTTACTTTTGCACTAGTTTTTACACTTGTTTGTTTAAATTAGAAGAAGTATTTTATTATTTAATAAAAAAAAACTTACCTGCTTATTGTTTGTTCATTTGCCTAAAATAAACTTTTACTCAATCAAGAAAGTGAGTGAATGATGATGATATGATGTGTGCAATCTGAGCGAAAACTTCAAATCAATCAAGTTATTTGGATCAGTCTGTTTTTTCTTTCTTCTCCATGCCTTCTTCGCCTTTCTATTTGCATTTTTTTGTTTTGCATATATTTTTGTTGTTTATTTAGAAGATGTTTGTTTAATTTTTGCATTATTTTTGCTGTCCCACTCTATTTTATAGAATTTGTTGTTTTTCTTTCTTTCTTTGTTTGTTTGTTTTTTTATTGTAGTAGTGTGCACATGCTTTTAATTATTGTTTTTGTTGTATGATTTCATACACATTTTAACCCACTGTATGTGTTGCTACATTGCGCATGTTGGGTGGTGATTCAATTGTACTTCTTACTCTCCCCGCTTATACTCAAAGTGTACTTGTTGTACTAATCAATCTTAGTATGTTTGTTGTAATTATTGTTGCTGTTTGTGGGTATAGGTAAGTTATTTTTCTACACTTTGTCACATTGCTGTTTGATAATATTTTTGCACATGTAAAAAGCTACAAATGTTATTGTGCTCTCAATTATCTGTAAGAAGAAGATTTTACTGTTCTCTTTCTTTTGTTGTTTACACTTTAAAGTGTTGTTTGTTTACTTACAATTAAATTTGGTTTTAGCCATTGTTGAACATTTGCACTCATATGATCATTGATTAAAGCGGTTTTAGCAATTCAGCTGGATTTTGTAAATCACATCCTACTTACACGCATATCTTTCCTGTATTCCAGCGTTAACACTTACATTACATTGAGTTTCGTGGCACTGAACCAGGTACCTTGGTTCTCATTGAAGATAACGTCGTTCTATTCAGAATTGTTTCGGCTCTCCTTCCCTATTAATACGAGAAGCGTTAAGACATAATGTACACCTTCTTTGACGTCAAAATGTTCATTCTTCCTAAGTCCTACTAGATATTCTAATTCATCTTTGGCAATTTTAAGCACACACTAGAAAAACTATGTTTATCAACAAAATCAAAATTTTACAATATAAAATACATACCAAAGAATAAATGCAATTTTTATCAAAACAAAATTGTAATAGACATTCTTATCAAACTACACTAGAAAACACAAAAGGGAAGAATAGAAAAAAGGAAACGTCAAACTACAAGGTCATTAGAAATGCAGTTCAACACACTTTTATCTTGTTCGTGCATTCTCTTTGCCAAAAACACCCTATCACAAGTGTTGCTGACTGACGTAACAAAAAAAAACGCAAACAAAAAATTTATAAACAAAATAAATAAATAAAAAAAACAAATAGTAATTTAAAATAAAAGAACTCTTTTTTTAAACAAAAAATTAGAAAAAATAAGGTTTTATGTTATCAGCAAGTGAAAAAAATTAACGAAAAGCAACAATTTCTTTTGTGTAGAGGCAGGAGATAGTTTCCTTGACCATAACCTAGAATACACACACATACACAAATTATAAATATAAAAAAATAATGATACAAAAAAATAATCTAAATGTTTTTGTTGTTATTTGTTAAAAGTGCGATGATGATTGTACAATAAATAGTTTGTTTTTTATTTGCGGTTTTACAGCAACAATTCTTTCTTTAAGAGGGGGTTTTTTGAGGTTGTACCTTCACAATTTGTTTAGTTGTTGTTGTAGAGGTTCGCCCTCACTATTTATTTATCTGCTAAAGCCAATGAACGCAAAAGAAAATAAAAATATTATTTAACATTTATTTTCTTCTTTAAAAATAGTGTTATTTATTCAATTAAACAACAAACTAATAAATATAAAAAACAAACTTTAATCATTTATTTCAATATTATTTTTATTCTTGTTCAGGTGAGCTGATAATTTAATATACATATGTATATACATACGTCTGTATATACACATTATAGCAAAACAACATTAGATAGAAAGAAGAAAGAAACCTACTAGTTCAGTTGTAGTTTAGTTCTATTTCAGTTCTGGTTTAGTTCTAGTTGAGTTCTAGTTCAGTTTTAGTTCAGTTCTAGTTCAGTTCTAGTTCAGTTCTAGTTCAGTTCTAGTTCAGTTCTAGTTCAGTTCTAGTTCAGTTCTAGTTCAGTTCTAGTTCAGTTCTAGTTCAGTTCTAGTTCAGTTCTAGTTCAGTTCTAGTTCAGTTCTAGTTCAGTTCTAGTTCAGTTCTAGTTCAGTTCTAGTTCAGTTCTAGTTCAGTTCTAGTTCAGTTCTAGTTCAGTTCTAGTTCAGTTCTAGTTCAGTTCTAGTTCAGTTCTAGTTCAGTTGTAGTTCAGTTGTAGTTCAGTTCTAGTTCAGTTCCAGTTCAGTTTTAGTTCTGTTCTAGTTCAGTTCTAGTTCAGTTCTAGTTCAGTTCTAGTTCAGTTCTAGTTCAGTTTTAGTTCAGTTCCAGTTCAGTTCTAGTTCAGTTCTAGTTCAGTTCTAGTTCAGTTCTAGTTCAGTTCTAGTTCAGTTCTAGTTCAGTTCTAGTTCAGTTCTAGTTCAGTTCTAGTTCAGTTCTAGTTCAGTTCTAGTTCAGTTCTAGTTCAGTTCTAGTTCAGTTCTAGTTCAGTTCTAGTTCAGTTCTAGTTCAGTTCTAGTTCAGTTCTAGTTCAGTTCAAGTTCAGTACTAAATAATCACATTCTATTTTTGTGAGATTCTTGTGAAGCCGAATATATTACAACCGAAATTCATTATTTTTTTTACTTTTCGATTCGAACCTACAATTTAAGTGTTGTTTATTTATTATACAAATTATTATTTTTATTTATTGTTATTATTATTATTTGCAATTGAAAAAATTCTCTAAACAAACAAATAAAAAAATGTGAAAAAATAACAAATAAAATCTTTAAAAGTGTTTTTTAGGAGCGGGAGTGAGTGAGTGTGAGGTAAAACATTAAAAATTGTGTTAATGTGTGACCGATTGACGAAGTATATAAGTATGTATGTATGTAGGTCCGACTTCTATTTCTAGATCAATTTTGTTTTGTGAGGTGCATGCACAAATGTGAGCAAACTTTTTCAAGGTCATCTCGAAGCAACAACAACACAGCATGTGCGCGCTCATAAAAGAATTTATATAAAAGAAAAAAGAAATTTTTATATTGTATATTTCTACGAAAAATAATAAATAAATTTTATACTATTAACCACAAAAAAAACATGCATCTTCTTCCTTTCTTTCTCATGCTAGAAAATAAATAAAAAGAGCGGGCTAAATTTTTTGATTTTGAAATAAATATATTAGAACGATCTCTCTGTATTGAAAGTGCAAAGTAATCTTTTTATTAGAGAGTGTGGAAAAGGTGTGGAGTGTGATAAATTAAATTGGTGATCATGCATTTTAATTTGAAAATACAAATGTTTTTTTATGTTATTTATTTTATTAATTTTTCTCAGCTGTAGGTAGGTTCTGTGTGCTTTCGAAAAATAAATAAGAAATGTACAAATAATTTAGAAATTTCTTACATACTAAGTTTGTTTGGTGCACAATTCATCACTCCACCAATACGTCCGATATCTATCTATCTATCTATCTATCTATCTATCTATCTATCTATCTATCTATCTATCTATCTATCCATCTATCTATCTATCTATCTATCTATCTATCTATCTATCTATCTATCTATCTATCTATCTATCTATCTATCTATCTATCTATCTATCTATCTATCTATCTATCTATCTATCTATCTATCTATCTATCTATCTATCTATCTATCTATCTATCTATCTATCTATCTATCTATCTATCTATCTATCTATCTATCTATCTATCTATCTATCTATCTATCTATCTATCTATCTATCTATCTATCTATCTACCTAATAATGCTGTATTGTCTCTTGTTATTGTTGTTTTCCTACCATACCGCAGTCAAAAGTGGTGATTATAGAAGTGGTTATGTACCACACAGCCACTAGATGGTGAACCGCTTTGCCGATATAACGTTTTATCATATTGTTAACTGTTTTACCGGTTAAACCGTTTTATCACATCGTTTTGTAATATAGAGTGTAGTGTTTAGAATCGGCCATAATTATACTATGACTTATTTGATTTTTTCATAGAGAATAAGGAATATCAAAATTTCCATCTTCTACAAATTTAAATTTTGCTAAGTTTGAACAGATTCTAGCTAAAATTTTTTTTAAAAACTACAACTTGTATTTAAATATAACGCTTTAGAAACATGGCCGTCGAAGAGAATGAGAGCCGTCGTCGTTGTTGTTTGTCGGCGCAGTACTCTGTGAATTTAGCGCTCGATTTGTTTATGTATTTTGTGTAAATGCGAAAAAAACTTAACTTTTATTAAAAATTTTAATAAAATTATTTACCATGGACAATAATATTCCAATATTAACGGATACTGAAGCCGAAACTAGCATGGAACAGGATTTTGAGGAAAAAATTCCGGCCAGAGTTAGTAATGCTACCGTGCACAATGCCACCAAGAGTCTATTCAATATAACTTTTGAGAATTGTAAGTAAAAGTAGGAAGAATTAAAAACAAAATAATAATTATTTCTTTCATAAACAACAGTGGAAGAGCAGAAGCATGAAAGTGTCGAATTTAAGGAGTGAGTGTTTTTGTAGTTTTTTTTTACTAAAATTTGATTTATTTATTTCCTTAACATTTCAAGCCATGAACGACGTCTGCAGCAGGAAATGAAAGACTGGAAATCTTTTTTATTTCAAGCCTATAAGGACTTAAAGGAATCCAAACAAAAACATCCAGTAGTGGATAAAACAATATTGTCTCACGAAAAACGTGAATATTTGGAAAGAGCTGACTGTTTGCAAAATTTCATTAGAGAATCGATAGAGTTTCGACAACAGGCTTCCTTGTTTTTGGACTATGACTATGCAGAATACATGGAAATGGTGGATAATTTAGAAACACTTTGTGATCATAGACTGCAGGTGATAAAAGCCAATAAAATTGCTGAAAATTTGGCCAATGTGAAAAGAAAAACAAATTAGATGATTAAGGACATTAGTTTTTATGTAAAAATCTTGGAAGCAACAATGAAAAAAGAACAAAAAATGTTAATAAAATGTAAATTGTTTAAAATTAAAAAGTATTACGGGTTACTCTGCTAAAAAGAGTGTCTATTTCTCTAAAAAAAATTAAGAATTTATTTTATAACTCATTCCTTGCCCCAGGCGGCTAAATATTTCATTAGATCGGTTAAACTCTCGAAATCTGTGCGGCTGGTAGGTGGCTCATTGCTGCTAAGTTTTGGCAAACTATGACCCATTTTTAAACGAAATTCTTCCATCTGCAAATAATGGAATATAAATAATTGTTATTAAAATCTCAACAAGTACTTACATTCTTTGCCCCCGATAGTTTCCACACACCAAAACAAAATGCTCCAGTACCCAGCACAGCATACAAGGTGCCCCATCCTAAGGCTCTCATGGCTAAAGCTGACCCCTCGTCTAGTAAAATTAACGATTTTGTGCCACCCTTTTCTATTAATTTTGATTCAGACTTTTTCGCTTTACCCAATGTACGGGAAAATCCAAATAACGCTGATATGCCTCCTACTAAACCTAAAAATGCGGCCGCTGCAAGTTTAAATGTAAAATGTTTTATAATCGTTGGCTTTTTGTTTAATTTATAGCAAAAGACCAATATGCTGCTTGCTGACTGCGTCTTTCTTTTTCATACCTTGTATTCTGTATTTTTTGTCTGCCTCTGCCTCTATGGTCGCATTGGGTTCACTCATCTTTCTTTATTTCTTAATTGTTTTTAGTACGTTTTTCTTTTATTTAAAAAAGTATTTATTTCCTTTATTTTTTACTGTATTTATTTACATTTGTTTTTATTTTTGTAGGAAAAATGTCATTGAATGAACCTTTAGGCGGGGTAGGTTCAGTGCAAAACATATGTTTAATGTAAACACAACAAGAGAAAGTTGAATGGGGTATGTTCAATGTATAAGTAAAAATATAACTTATGAATGAAAATTGAAATAAATTTGATTCATATTTATAAATTTATTAAGTTCTTTTTTAGCTTTACATTTTTTAATATTTTAAGGTAAACTTTTTAATTTCTATGCAAACCTTTTTGGTATTGTTGATAAGTTATCATTGATAACTAAAGAGTATGTTCAGTTTAGTATTTTATAAAAGAAAAACAAAAATAAAGAACAGCTGTTGCTGTCAGTGTTTTTTGCTAGGTTAGTTTTGTTTTAACACGAATAAAATGTCGAAAATAATATTCAACGCAATTAAAAATTCACGTAATATTAGCAATAATATTAATAAAATAGCCAGCAGGTAATAATATTTCTATATTTGCTTTTAAAAATAAAACAATAACTTTTTTACTCTCGCAGCCATGTAGTGGCTAAACGTTACTTAATGCAAACTGTATCCGCTACAGCAGCAACAGCACACAACAAATCGTCATTATTGGAAACACCAAAAAATAAGCAAATTTTACAAAATTTCCAAAGATCCATGTTTATACAAACCCAGGATACACCTAATCCCGACAGTTTGAAGTTTCTACCCGGTGTGGAGGTATTAGGTAAAGGCAGTACCTATGATTTTCCCTCAGTATCGGCCGCCTATTGTAGCCCTCTGGGTAAATATGATGAAATTCCATATAAATTTCTCTTAAAATAATTAAAACTTTATAATTACTTTAAACAGCCAAACTTTTGTTCCGTATTGAGGGTGTGCGTGCTGTATTTTTTGGAGCCGATTTTATAACCATTTCCAAGCAAGAGGAGGCCGAATGGGCTGTAATTAAACCGGAAGTTTTTGCTGTTATTATGGATTTCTTTGCCAGTGGTTTACCGATATTAAATGAAGCAAAACCAAATACTGACACCCAAATCGAAGATGACGATGATGATGTTGTTATGATGATCAAAGAATTGCTAGACAGTCGTATACGACCCACTGTGCAGGAAGATGGTGGTGATATTATTTTCATGGGCTATCAAGATGGTATTGTCAAATTAAAAATGCAAGGTTCTTGTTCCTCCTGCCCAAGTTCGATTGTTACCTTAAAGAATGGTGTGGAGAATATGTTGCAATTTTATGTACCCGAGGTACAGGGTGTCGAACAGGTTTTCGATGAGGTAGACAAGATAGTCGATAAGGAATTTGAAAAGTTTGAGAAAAATCTCAAAGTTAAAGACGGAGCAACAACAGATAACAAACAGTAGAGAATGTTTAAAGAGTTGCATATATATACATATTTGTTTATAATTTGTAGTTTGTTATTAAAAATATAAGGCAATATGATAGGAAAATAAATGCTTAAAATAAATGTTTTTTATTCGTGGCTAGCATTTTTTATGAAAAATGGTTTTTTAGCTTAAGTTATTTGGTGACTTCTTATAACAGAATTTCAAAATTAACGGTTAATTTAATAGAACATCTTGAAAAAACTCTACACAATTCGCTAGAGAATAATATTGCCATATTGTTGTATAGCATAAAATAAACAATGCTGCCAAGTTTTGCTTTTGACATGAATAGGAAAATCAACAGTAATACCAATTATATTTTATTTTCGTTTTTATTTTTGCAAAATTTTATTCTTGAAGCAATAGCTCACAATGTGGAAACTTGGCAATTGATTGTTAACTATGGCAATTGTCGTTTTTTATATATTACATTAAACTTTTCAATATTTCTTTGTTTTTTATATAAAAATTGCAACCACTAAAATAATTAGAATATCACTCAATTAGCAACACTGCAACATATGGTTACAAAAAAAATGTACTTTTAAACTACCAAATACATTTGAAATGATTATTTATGATTAAATAAATGCATTTGTAGAATTTTTGTTAGATATTTTTTATGGATTTTTAAACAAACAAGTTAAATTATTTGTTTTATTATAATGATTACCTATGTTTTCATGCTTTTTATTAGAAAAAAATTTGAATTGTTTTCGAATGACTACCGGCTAAAAAAAGAGTAGTTGCTGCACTGGCTACCAACTACCCAAGTACTCTTTGATTTTACAGCACTTTAGTGCAAATCAGCCATTTTATTTTAGTTTGGTTTGGAAAAGCCAACGTCGTTCCTCGCTTTGCTGCAAATATTTTTTGAATAAATTAGTATTAAATATTATTAATTTATTTAATATTAGTAGTTATATATCTATACATATATATATATTAGTAGCAACTTAATATATAAATTATATTAACGAAAAACGTAAAAGCAACATAAAATTACTTTTTTCGTTCAAGTAATATAAAAAAGCAAGGAAAAATACAATTTAAACAACTATACCTACGTAAGTGAAAAAATAAATCGATTTTTCATTTTTTTCACACACAAAGAAGTAACCCGAAGACTTATAAAAGAAGAAAAAATAGAAAGCGAGGCGGCGGCTTTGGTCTATAGATAAAATAAGTTGTAGAAAACATAAAACTTTTTTCAACTGGAACTTGTAATACAATTCTAATACAAAAAGTTTTTAAGCTACTTATTCTTGAAAAAAAAGAAAATCAGCAAAGTTAGGTAAGTTCATAAATATTTCATCATTTTTTAATACATGATGTAGTTTTTTTTTTTGCTTATAAAAGAAAAGGAAAAAAAACTTGTATGTATATAGAAACAAAAAAGAGTTGCCGTATAAAGTTAGACAAACAACCCAATTGTATAGAAAAAAGTAAAGGGAAAAATTACCACATGTTAAAAAAATAGGTAAAAATAAAAAAACTTAGTGGCAATACTTAAATAAAATGTGCAGTCAAAAAAAATATCTGATTGGAAAAAAATGTTTTTTTTTTGTAGTAGTTGTATTTTGTTAATAAAAATTGTAACAGATTTTAGATTAGATTTAAAAAGTCAATAAATTTGTAAATTTAAAAGCTTTATGCCGTAGTGTATATCAATACAAATGTTTGTTAACTATTCAAAAAAACACTAACCGACTGTAGCCGAAGTCTTTAATAAAATCGATAACATTTGCGCATTTAAATCGAATACAAAGAAGGTTTTGTGAAATTCATTATTGTCGTCGCACAACTTTAGTTTTTTAATCTAATTTGAATTATGTATACCTTCTATTAGAATGTGTTTGATGTTTAGTGTTTTAAGTTGCAAGGAAAAAATTAACTTTTTAATAAATTATTTTACAAAAGTGAAGAATACAATTGTAATAAAACATTTAAGAACTATTAAAATTATGATTTAGTCACTTTTAGATAAAAAAATATGCGTTTTTTTGGCATATTAAAGTAAGACCTGGTTCACACTAGCAAACATTTTTTGGGAAACTTTTGATTTTTGTGTGTGAGAGAAAAAGTTCGAAATGTCAACCATCTCTTTCTCTCACACCCAAAATTAAAAGTTTCTAAACAAAAGTTTACCAGTCTGAACCAGGCCTAAGAAATAATAGCTGTGTTGTTCGCACCCTTATACCCCACACTTGTGATTTTTCTAAGACTTAGATTTAGGTAAAGAATAGTTCACTATAGAACGAATCGATTCACTATAGAACGAGTTGTTTTTGCTAGATCGTGTACCACTTCATTACCGTGCACATTGTGCAGTGCTCCGGCACCAAACATCTCTAATAGTAAACAGTCTCATAACCCCATGTCTATATTAGACAAATATTTCTTACGATACTTGACAAAACGTCGACTGAAAAATTGTCAGTTTTTTGTTTATTGGCATGCATAGGGGTTACCCCATGTCTATATTAGACAAATATTTATTATGCTAAACGTCAAATTGTTATCATGATAAAAAATTAGCAGGTACAGACGGCACTTATTAGCGTTATAACGTCGTTATGACAGTGTTGTCTAAACAATTGTTTAGACAACGTTGTCTTGATAACAAACGTCATTTTATTGTAAAATTTGGTTAGAATTTTGTTTTTGTGCAATTAAAATTTATTTTTAACATAAGTTTTCGTGAAATTAGAATTTATTTACAAAATTTGCATTTAATTTCGATTGTTTTTATAAAATATAGCATTATTTCAATAAAATTATCTGTGAGTTGTCGTGATTTATTATCAAGACAACGTTGTCTAAACAATTGTTTAGACAACACTGTTATAACGAGGTTATAACGCTAATAAATGCCGTCTGTACTTGCTAATTTGTTATCATGATAACAATTTGACGTTTAGCATAATAAATATTTGTCTAATATAGACACGGGGTAATGTACTCTTCACAAAGGAAACTGTATTCTTAAAAAAAATTTCTTGTTTCACCGAAAACTAGTTATTTTTCTTAAAAAAAAAAAATACTTAATTTTATAAAACTCTGCCTTTGACGATTTTTAACACACAATTTAGTGTTAGAATTAAAAAAGTATGTCAACCCTCTTTCAAATAAGTGTTTTTTAGAATTCAAGGTTGCCAGAAAAGTTTACCGTTGTTCCAATTAAAAACGTCATAAATCTCTTGTAAAATAAATTAGAAAATTAAAAATCATTCAGTGATTTTACAAATTGATTAATAAAATCAAAACCTTAAATTTAACAACATGTTATTATTTTTAAATGCCCTTCAATTATGTGTGTCATGGTATTTACTTAAAAAAATACAAACTACAAGTATTTCATTAGTTTTTCAATAATTTCCTATAAAATATAAAAAAATTAACAATAACACTCACTAGAAGAGGGTTTAACTTTATTTGCTACAAATATTAAAACCAAATATCTTTTTCTTAAAATTTTCATAAATTTCCCTCACAGAAATATAAAAAAAAAATACAAACAACTATCATTTAAATCGAAAAAATAAGAAAAATATTTGTTTGTAAAAGAATATATTATCAAAGACAAACCAAACATGTATCCCAATGGTTATACTGCTACAACACAGGGTGTTACAGCCCCAAATGCCAATTATGCCAATGGTAATATGAATAATGGACCACGTCCCGAACGTCCACAATATCAACGCAACAACAGCGGTGGTGGTGGTAATGGTGGAGCATCGTATGGTGCACCCAATAATATGGGTGGTGGTTATGGTGGTAATCCACAAGCTACTGCCTATGGTGGTGGTTATCGTAATAACTTCAATCCCATGATGGCTAATGGTGGACAAAATTTCTATAATAATTCCGCTGGTGGCTATAAGCCACGTGGCAATAATCCCAATTTTACACCACGTTATCAGAAACCACAAAATGGCAATGGTGGCTATCAACCCAATAATTCTTATAAACCAGCCATTAACTTGGGTTCTCTATCGAAGGAAGAACGTGCTGAGCTACAACGTGAAAAGGCCAAAAATCCTGGCCGCACTTTATCCACACCACAATGGGAAGATTTGCAACCTTTTAAGAAGAATTTCTACATTCCCCATCCAAATACCTTGAACAAGAGCGAACAAGAAGTATCGGATATACGCGCTGATTTGCAAATTACCGTGTCAGGCAATGATATTCCTCATCCTATTGGTTCATTTGAAGAATGTACTTTGCCCGAATACACTATTGAAGAAATGAAACGTCAAGGTTTTACCAAACCTACAGCTATACAAGCTCAAGGTTGGCCTATTGCTTTGTCGGGTCGTGATTTAGTCGGTATAGCTCAAACTGGCTCGGGTAAAACTTTAGCTTATATGTTGCCAGCTATGGTACATATTGCCAATCAACCACCACTACAACGCGGTGAAGGACCCATTGCTTTAGTCTTGGCTCCAACACGTGAATTGGCTCAACAGATCCAGTCTGTCGTACGTGATTATGGTCATTTATGCAAACCTGAAATACGTCATACCTGCATCTTTGGTGGTTCATCTAAGGTGCCACAAGCTCGTGATTTAGATCGTGGTGTTGAGGTCATCATTGCCACTCCCGGACGTTTAATTGATTTCCTCGAAAATCGTACCACAAATTTACAACGTTGTACTTATTTGGTCTTAGATGAAGCTGATCGTATGTTGGATATGGGTTTTGAACCTCAAATACGCAAGATTATCGAACAAATTCGTCCTGATCGTCAAGTTGTCATGTGGTCTGCTACTTGGCCCAAAGAAGTACAAGCTTTAGCTGGTGATTTTCTCAATGATTATATACAAATTAATATTGGCTCCATGAATCTATCAGCCAATCATAATATTCGTCAAATTGTCGAAATCTGTCAGGACAATGAGAAACCACAATTGGTGGTGAAATTATTAAAGGATATTTTGCCAAATCAAAATAATGCCGCCAACAATAATAATAAGATTATTATATTTGTGGAGACTAAAATCAAAGTAAGTGGAATGATTTGTTTTCTTTTTTTATAAATAAATATCTTATCGATAGAAAATTTGGACAAATTTATGTCTAGATATTATTTTCTAAAGAAATTATCTTTTGACATAAATATCTGTAGAAAATTTCTTTAATACTTTATATCTTGACATAAATTTCTATAGCAATTTTAGTCCACAACAGAAAATTACAAACTTATACATAAAATTATAAAAAAATTTCTTTCTTTTCCTTATTTTTGTTTACCCTTTTCATTAGGTTGAAGAAATATTGCAAATTATCCGCAGCGAAGGCTACACAGCCACCTCAATACACGGTGATAAAACCCAAGCTGAGCGTGATTCAGTATTGAAAGATTTCCGCAATGGTAAATCCAATATATTGATCGCTACCGATGTGGCTTCGCGTGGTCTCGACGTGGAAGACTTGCAATATGTCATCAACTATGATTATCCCAATTCCTCGGAAAATTATGTTCATCGTATTGGACGTACTGGACGTTGTCAACAATTGGGCACTGCTTATACATTCTTTACACCCGACAATGCCAAACAGGCTAGAGAATTGATATCCGTATTAGAAGAAGCCGGTCAGCAGCCTTCGCAGGCACTTATAGATTTGGCACGTTCAATGGGTGGTGGCGGTAATAATCGCAATAATAACAAACGTTGGCAAACACCCAATCAAGGTAATCAACAGCAACAGCAGCGTAATAATCCTTTAAATTATCAAGCTAATGGAGGCCAAGGTGGTGGTAGTTATACACCTAAACCACAATATCAACAATATAATAACAATGCTGGCGGCAGTGGTGGCTATCAGCAGCAACAACAAAATGGTGGTGGCAAACCAGGTGGTATGGGTAATTGGAATAATCGTAATAATGGTCAATATAACAATGGTACCACTGGCCAAGAGGGTGGTAGACCTTATCGTCCTCGTGCTCCTTTCAATGCTGCCGGTGGTAATGGTCCACGTCCCATGATGGGTGGCTATGTAGCTCATCCTCATATGCCTCCACATATGCAACAACAAGCTGGAGGCTATATGGCTCCCCAACAATATCGCCCACGTGGCCAGTATATGCAACCCAATGGTAGTACACCACGTTTCCAACAGTATCAAAAACGTGACTATCAACAACAAAACGGACAAAATGCTAATGGTCAATATAATAAACAAATGATGGATCAAAATAATCAACAAGATGCTACTTCTCTAGCAGCTCAACAGCAACAAATCAGTGTGGCTGCTAATATAGCAGCTGCAGTTGCTGCTGCTGGTGGCCAAGTGGGTGGTCCAGCAGAATATCCTAATGTTTCTACACCACCAGCTGGTGCATTATATGCAGCACCTGCACAATCACCACCAGCTGCCGGAGCACCTGCTTATATGTATGATGCCAGTGGCATGTTGGCTGCTGCTGCAGCTGCTGCTGGTAATCCTTATGCTGCTGCTGGTCAATATGGACCACCACATACGGCTTACTATGCTGCTCATCCTCATCAATTTGCTGCTGCACCTAATGGTGGAGTGGCTACCAACGCCAATGGAGCCAATCAGGGCGCCGAGTTAATTGCCCAACCTCAACAGCAGTAAATGAAGAAAAATAAGGTACATTTTTTTCCAATTCCCTCATATATTCAAAATATATATATAATTTTTTTTTGCAAAACAAAAAACAAATATTATTAATATTAATAATTAATCAATTAAATTAACTATGAAGATACAAAAACAAAAAAAAAACATAATTTTAAAAAAATATCAATTAATCACTATAACACTACTAAAGGAAAAAAACGAAAAAAAAAAACTGATTTCTTTTTCTCCAAAAAACAAACAATTGATGTAAAACGAAAATATTTTTAAACCTTTTTTTTCGTTCATTAAAAACAAATGAAATATTAATGAATTATAAAAATAAGAAACAAACAACAAAAAAAGGGTTTGAAATTTTTAAAAAAAGGAGTTTTTTTTAAACACAGCATTTATTTAAAAAAAGACATCACTTTAAACAGATGCTGGTCATCTAAGAACTAGAACAAAAAAAAACTCCCTTTAAAAATTAACATAAAATGAAAAATACAAAACAAATCAACATTTCTCCCAAATTTTTTTTTTATTTTCTTTTTGTTTTTTATAAACTTTCTACTTAACAAAAAGAAAACATTATTAAAAAAATGGAAAAAAACAATTATTATTAATTTGTTTTATAAAACACTATAAGGTTTAAACAAAAAAAAAGAAAACGTTTTTCTTTTTATATATTTAACACAGCAGAGCTTGTGATTAAAATTGAAAAAAAAAAAATTGATAGAAATTTCTTGAAAACGTTTTGGTTTTTAAAAACCTTTGAGTGTTAAAAAAAAGTAAACAAAATAAACAACATAAATTAATGATAATAATTATAACAATAGTAATAATAACAACAAATGTTTAATGAAAAAAAAAAAACAAAAAATATGAAAAAAATTTATTATTTTGTAAACCATAAAATGAACTCTTTAAACTTTAAATTTTTTTTATTTTAATTTTTAATTTTATATTTTTAAAATTATAATTTTTTTTGTTTTATTTAAAATAAATTAAAATTTTAATTTTACAATGAGTAACAACAAAGAAGAAAATAACACAAACAAAAACAAAAAAAAATTTAAAAATCAATACAATTTTATAAAATTAATTTGATTTAAAAATTAATTAATGAGCAACAAAAAAACTTTTTTTTTATTTGCATTTAAAGTATTAAATAACTTTTTGTTGTTGTATTTTTTTTATAATACAAAAAGCTAAAACAATTTTTTATATACTTTTTGTTTGTTTTAAACAAAATTTTATAAAATTTAATTAATGCATTAAATTGAAAAAGAAATTCCCTTAAAAAAAACAACAAAAAAATGCATTAATTAAAATTAGAAAAAAACACTTGCCAAAGCCGCCGCCGCAGCCGCCTTTTTGTCATTATATTTAAATATTATTATATACATATATGTGTGTGTGTGAGTTAAAATATACTAATACTTATATAATTTTTGTGTTTTGAAAAGAAATTAAAATTTGTTTTTCTTTTTTTTTATAAAATCATCAAACCAATTTATAAAAAAAGAAACATTATGCAAAACGAACAAAAAAATATATAAAAAAATAAACAAAAAATGTTTAAAACATAAAAACTAATAATAATAATATCAAACTATTTTGAAAGCTAAATGAAAATTATTAATTTAAAAGAAAGTAAATGGAAATCAAATAACAACATAAAATGCGCCACATTCATCCATACAAATATTAAAATATAAAAAGGAAAAGAGAATCTGTAATAGTTTTCTCTAATTTTCTTTTTCTTTTGAATTTTTTCTCTAAGCATATTTTCTTTGTAAGTTTCTGATAACAACAACAACAAAGAGAGAAAAGAGATTTAAAAGTTTACCAAAAAAAGGTAAAAAGAGTAGAGGAGTTGTAAGAAATTTTAAGTTTGAAATAATAATTTTTAAAGAATTTTAAATCTTAAAGAAAAAAATTTGTGTCTTGACATAATTATCAAGATAAATTTAATGTCTTGAGATATATTTCTAGTGAAATTTTTGTCTTGAGATAAATGTCAAGAGATATAAAACTTTATATAAATGTCTCAAGAAATTTATGGCTTGAAATTGATTTCTATTAGAAATTAAAAGCTTGTAAAAAACTTATGTCTTAAGAAAAATTTCAAGAAAGATTCATGTCTTGAGATAAATGTCAAGAAAGATTCATATCTTGAGATTTTGTTAAAACTTCTATCTTAAGAAAAACAAGAAATCTTAATTTTGAAACACATGCGTCTTACGAAATTTTTGTTTTGTGTAAAATTTTTTCTTAACAAATGTTTTTTTAAAAATTTTATATCTTGAAATTTATGTCTTAACATTAGTTGTAGAATTTTTAAGTCAACATAAAATTTCCTGCGAAATTTCTTTCTTGGCATAAATTTTCTTAAGAAATTTCTGTCTTAACACAAATTTCTTTAAAAAAAATTTTTTTTTCTTAACACAAACTTTCTTAAGAAATTTCTGACTTCACACAGATTCTCTAAAGAAATTCATGTCTTGACAAAAAATTTCTTTAAAAACTTTATATCTAACAAAAAAGTCTTTATACAAATTCTCTAAGAAATTCATGTCTTGACAAAAAATTTCTTTAGAAATTTTATGTCTAGCAGAAAATTTCTGTAGAATGTATGTCTTAACACAGATTCCTTTAGAAATATCTGTCTTGACAAGATTTCTAAAGAAATTCATGTCTTAGCACAAATTTTTTAGAAATTTTTTGTTGTAACATACAATTTTTTCAAAAATGCCTGTTATGACAGATCTTTTTGGAAATTCATGTCTTGATATAAACATCCTTCAGAAATATCTGTCTTGACAAGAGATTTCTTTAACAAATTCATGTCTTGACTCAATTTTTTTAAATTTCTTTCTAGACAAAATATCTTAACAAGTTTTATGTCAGAAATTTTTTCCATGGCACATATTTCTTCAGAAACTCATATCTCGACATATATATATTCTTCAGAAATTTTGTTTTGACAAGATTTCTTTAGAAATGCATGTCTTAACACAAAATTTCTTTGGAAATTTTATTTTTCTTGATAAAAACTTCTTTCTTTACCAAAAAATCGTAAGAGTTTATGTCTTGACATAATTTTTCTTTTCAGAAATTTCGGTCATGGCACAGATTCCTTTTGAAAATCATGTCTTGATAGAAATTTTCTTTAGAAATTTCTGCCTTGACACAAGATTTCTTTAGAAATTCATGTCTTGATAAAATATTTCTTTAGAAATTTATGTCTTGATACAAAATTTCTTTAGAAATTCATGTCTTGATACAAGATTTCTTTAGAAATTTCATTTCTTGATATAAACTTGAAACAATTTCTAACTTGATTTAGGCTTTTTAAAAGTTTTTGTGTTGACACAAATGTCATCATATAAATTTCTTTAGACATTTATGTCTTCATATAAATATATTTACAAATTTATGCCTAGACACTAATTTATGTTGATATAAATTTATGGTTTGACATACAGTTTTGTCTTATCACAAATTAATGTCTTGACATAACTGTATGTCATAACATAAATTTAATTTATGTCTTGATTCAATTTTTTGTCTTTATATAAATCTGTCTTTATATAATTTCAAGTCATGATGTAAATTTATGTATTGACATAAATTTATGTCTTGACATAAATTTTTATCTTGACATAAATTTATGTCATGACATAAATTTTCACTAAAAAATTCTATAAAAAATAACATTCCTTAAAAAAACTGAAAAAATTATCTTACATTGCCCAAACTTTTTAAACCTTTTGAAAAACTTTTAAAAACCTCTTACTTTTTTTTAAACTATACACACGTGTATTTCAAACGAAAAATTTTAATAAAACATTTTTTTTTTCTTTAATTTAAATCAACAACAAAACAAACCAAACAAAAATAAGAAGAATCCTTTTATATGTGTGTTGTGTTTTTACGAAAAAAAATAAATAAAATTAGGCGCGCATCAAAATTTTTTTTAGAAAAATTTTTTATACAATTCAAACAAAATTATTTGAAAAACTAAACAAAAAATCAAAAACTGTAAAACAAGTTTTTAAAATTATTAAAATTTTTTTTTTAAAAACCTGTTTAAGAAACAAAAAACAAGTCTCAAACATTTTTAAAAAAAGCCTTAAAAGAAAAAACGTAAAATTTTTTCCAAAACGTTTGCTTTTAGGCTTAAAGAAAAAAATGTTTGTTTTTTCCAAACTTAAACTTAAAACAAAAGACTACTAATTGATTTTTTTGTATTTTACAAATATTTAAGTTAAATTATTTACTTTAAAACTTAAAAGCTGTTTTAAACAACAACAACAACTATAAAGTAAAATATATAATTTTTACACATTTTTTTTAAGTAAACTTAAAAAGAAAACAAGATTCGAATTTAATATTTAAATCTTAGATTTATTAAAAATGCAAACAAACAAACTAACTCCAATAATAAAAAAGAAAGAAATAAATTTAATTTTTAAAATTTTTCTTTTTTTTTTTGAAATTTTTTTTCTTTGGCATAAAAAAAAAATATAATTTGGTTTTTGTAAAACCTTTAAGAAGAGCAAAAAAAAAACAGAAAAAAAAGAAAGAAATACAAAAAAATTAAATAATTAAACAAAAATTAACCACAACAAACAAATAATGAAGGATCTCGTATTTTTAATTATATATTTATATATTTTTTTAATATTTACTCTACTATAACGAATGCTGTGAGTGTTGTTTTTGTTTTGTTTTGTTTAAAAAATAAATAAAACTTCAAACAAAAGTATAAAACAATATTTTGCATTTATTATACAAGAAAACCAAACAAAATAAATAAAAAAATAAATTTTTAAATACAAACAAAAAAAATTTGAAACAAAAACAAACAAGCAACTATTTAAATACAACAATGTGATGTGATATAGACTTAAAAAACAAACAAACAAACAAAAAATGATTTAAACTAAAAAAATACATAAAAAACAAAACATTTTTATGGATGATATGAGGCACATTATTTTTATTATAATTTTTTAGTTTTATTTTATTTTTTATTTTTTTTGTTTTACTAACTATTTTTTTTTTTATTAAAACAAATAAATAATAATTTATTTATAATTATTATTTATTAACAAGAAAATAATTCCCCTTTAAACTAAAAAAGAGAAAAAAGAAGCTAATTTTTTTTGTTTTAAAAACATTTTTAAAAGAAATTAAAAATACAACAAAAGTTTAAAAAAAAACTTTTTAAATTTTAAACAAATATCGTATGTAAAACCATAGTAAATTTATTTATAAAAAAACACACAAGCTAGCAACAACAACAAAAAAACTAAATATGTGATATTATTACATAAATTCCAAAAACAAAGAAATTTTTGAAAAAAACTATTAAAAAGAAATTAATTTAGAAAAAAATACAACAAAAATTGGTAAATTTTTAAAATTTATTTAGTTTCTTTAAAGAAATTTTTTCCCAAAAAAAAGGTGCTAAACTTAATTTTTTTTAAACAAAAACTAAAGAAAAAAACTAATTTTTAAAAAAAAAAATCTACATTTTTGTTTAATTTTTTTTCAAGACACTGCATTTTTCAAAAACTACATACGATATTATATACATCTAATATATATGGCAACTGATTAAACTTATTAAACTAAATATAAAAAAATTTATATATTTTTTTGTATTAATTGTTGTTCTCATTGATTATAATATAAATTGAATTAAAGAAAAAAAAACCCCTCAAAAAAAAAGACATTTTTCATTAAATCTTAAAAATCTCCCTAAAAAAAAAAAATACTAAGTATTCCAAACAAAAAAGAAACAAAAAAACTTAAAATATCTTTCAATAACTTTTTGTTTTTGTTTAATTATTTATTATTAAAAACAAAACTTTTTGTTAATTTTTCTTTTTTTTTAAATTAAAATTCAAATATATTTAAAAGAAAATTTTATGTTAAAAAGAAACAAACCTTTTACTTATGGAAATGTTTATTTAAATTATCAAAAAAACATTTCCTCTTATCTAACTCTCTCTCTCTATCTCTCTCACTCTCTTTATTATTAATTACTCTGTATTCTTTATATTACTCATTGTATACGCAATAATTTTTTTTTTTTATAATTTTCTTTTACATATTATTATTATTATTACTGCAACAACTACAAACACAATTAAAAATATCTTTAACAACCAGCTAAAAAGAAACTAAAACAAACATTTCAATTTTTTAAATTCAATTCAAATATTTAATAAAAACTGAATTTTTTGTTATTTTTTTAAAATATATATATAAAAAACATTTTTTGTTTTCTTTTAATTTTTAAGTTCTTTTAATACATTATTATTTCTTTATTACAAAAAAACAAACATTAGACTACATACAGCATCTGAAATTATACGTTTTTAAAGCAGTCCATAAGATCTTTTATAACAACAACTTAAAAGTTATAAAATATTCTTAACAATTTGCCTAAACGTCTTTAAGATATGGAATTTTTATAGAAAACTTACTGCAGTCAAGTAAAGTCGAAAGGGACACTAACAGAACCATTGACATGTCAGATGTAGTATTCACTTCTAAAATTTTATGGCAAAATCAGAAGATTTTCTTTAAAAACAACTTAAAAGTTAAATGAAAGTTACAAATTGTTGTTGAAAATTTGCTTAAACATCAATAAGATTGGATTTGAGTTTGATTCAGCTTTAGACTACATACAGCATCTAAAATTGTTTGATTTTATGACAGTTCGGAAGATCTTTTATAACAACAACTTAAAAGTTAAACGAAACTTATAAAATATTCATAACAATTTGCTTAAACGTCTATTGGACATGTCATTTTTCATAGTAAACTTACTGCACGAGCAGTCAAGTTGTAGAGAAGGGACACTAACAGAACTCCACTTCACATGTCAGATATAGTATTCACACCCTATTCAAAGTCACGTTTGCGTTAAAGCATTCAGTTACGCAACGATCGTTTCGATATTTCAACAAAAAACTGAATCGTTGCCAAACGGAGAATAATTCGATTCGAATTGAAATACAGAATAGGAGCGATTGTGTAGTATTCGATCCAGCTTATAGAAATCTCATAAGATCATTGGGTTAGCTTAAAATAACATGTGCTGTTTTCACTGGGGACAAATTTGTTTCCATTTCGTTGAGTGTATTAGTACAGTACGACTCAATTACTCTGGATTCCTTTCAAAAGCAGTTTCTTGCACGAATCACAATTAAGTGATACTCTTTTCGTCATAACAGCTCCTGCAGAAGTCATTACAGCGTTAGTTCGTCCCCAATTGAATCTCCGCTCCGAAACGACATGATTCTCAATCGGCCAAAGATTGTCAACTCAGCAATAGCTGAGTATCAACCGGAAGTTTTTTCCCCAGGGAATAACATCCAGTTAAAGCCAACCTGTTAAAACAACAACAACATCGTAAGTTAAGTATTCTAGTGTTAAACCCGTCAGTCACCACTGCGGTTAAGTTTCAGTCACCACTGCAGTGAAGTTTCGATAATTGGTGTTGAGCAAGCTTAGGGAGTTTATGACGAATCGAGCGTTTGCAGCTTGAAAGTGGTAGATAGACAAGGAAGTCAGTGTTCTGTTGATTGTGAAGTGGTATGGACAGGTATCTTTTAATGGAATGTTTCGGTATCACATTCAGGATTGTCTGACATTCTAAGACAAAGTGCGATGTTACATATACATCATTGCCCTTAAGGCTGCATAAATATTCGATAAAACCCGAGCCAGTTTGCAGTCCATTTTATAGGCTACATTGGTCACAAAGTTTGAATGAAACTCCCGTCTCCAGTATGTGCTATACAGAAAGTACAGTCTACGCCATCTTCAGGTGCGAATTCATCACAGAGGATTGATTACATCACATTTAGTTCGTATTGAATCTGTTTTCAGAAAGATGTGCCACAGATATCCAGCCAATCTTGGATATGAAGAAATTCTGTTTCTTTTAGCGGCGAGAGCGTCTCTTCCTTATCCCTGCCCCGCAAATGCTACAATATTCCTTGAAGTGAAGGAGCTCTAGCTAGCAATGTCCAGTTATTATTACTGTCTATCCCGCCTACATCGGGTTGTTGTCTTGAGCGTTTTTATTGCGACCTTTCTCAATTACTTGTTAGAGCTTTCGCATAGCAGATGGAAGATCGTCTTCACCATTTCCTTTCTTTGCAACTGCGACAGTATTCATTGAAAGGGGATTCAATCTGACTTATATCTTTATCTAGCGATAATATTGTTATTGCTTTCCGATAGACTCTCAGTTAAAGTGGGCTCAGTTGAATCATCAGCAGTACCTAGAGACATAATCGACAGACCGAAATACGAATCCATTATATAAACCAAAGACATGTTCTTACAGAGAACACACTATATATAAATTTCCATGATTTTAACCTAATAAGATACTGTAAAACCCTCTCCCCATTCAATCAAGAGATGGATCTCTCTACATCTATACATCTGACTCATATATCTGACATCAACTCATTGCCAATAGTTAGCGACCTTTTAGGGTTGGGTATCTGTAGGCTTCTTTGCACCGAACTTTTACCGAAATATAGATTTCACGATGTGCCAGTCTTTAAACCAGTTTGCAATTAAGTTTTTCTAAAGAAAACTGATGTGCGTCAAAATGCAGTGAAGTTTTCCTAATAAAGACTGATAAACAGTCAAGTTTTCTAGTGATAACATAACTTTAATAGTGTTTTCTATAGGGAAATGATCTGCAATGAAGTTTTAGTAATGAAGAATGATCTGCAGTCATGTTTTCTATATGCAATAAGGTTTTCAATAGAAAGCTGATGTACAGTGAGCTTTCCCTTATGAAAAATGATCAGCAATCAAGTTTTCTATTGAAAAACAGATTTTTAATAGTGTTTCCTTTAGGGAACTGATCTATAGTGAAGTTTTCACTAGAAAACTGATGTAAAGTAAAGTTTTTCTACAAAAAACTAATCTGCAAAGATGTTGTCTTAAGAAATCAGATCTGCAGTAAAATTTTTCCTATAAAGAGTGATCCGCAAAGAAGTTTTTTTAAGAAATCAGATCTGCACTAAATTTTTTCTATTAAGAAGTGATTCGCAGTCAAGTTTTCTATATGCAATGAAAGTTTTCAATAAAAACTTGATTTGTAGTCGAGTTTTTCTAATCAAGACTTGTGTGCAGTTAATAGAGAACTGATCTACAATGAAGTTTTCACGGACAGATGTTTTCTAAACTGTTCTGATAATGTTTTCTATAAAGAACTGATCTACAATGAAGTATTGCGTTAGAAAACTGAACAAAGAAGTTTTCAAACTGAAATGTTTCTCATGAAGAGTGATCTGCAGTCGTTCCACATTTAAAGATCTTAAAACGCTGCTATAAATGTCACCTTTCAGATGTTCAAATACTATTTATTTAAAACTGTAACAAACAAATGTTACACAAATAAAAATAAAGAAAAATTCCAATACAAACAAAAAAATTGCATTTGAAAATTGTAGAAAAACTCTTTTAATTAATTACAAACTACATAAAATGAAGTATTTTTTTATTTACAAAAAGTTTTATTTTAAAAATAAAATAAAACTGAAAATCCCAAAAGAAACAAACAAATTTGTGTGATAAACTTTAGACTAAACTTGCATAAAATGTTATTTAAAATTAAACAAATTAAAAAAGAAAATAACAAAACAAACAAAAAACTAAGTAAGAAAAAGAAAATCTTATAAAGAAAACCTAAAAACCAAAAGAATAAAATTGGTTTAAAAAAGAAAAAAACTATTTTTTACTTATGAAAACAAAGTTTTCTCTATTGGAAAACTCTAAAAAAATAGAAAATTAATTTGAAAAAAATAGCATTTTAAGAACAAATGAAAAATTTTAGCCTAAAACTTAAAAAGTTTTCACACAAATTGCTAAAAACAAAATAAAGGTTATAAGTTTGGTCATATGAAAAAAAAAAAAATAATTAACGTTTAAGTTAAAATATGTTTAAAAGGTAGAATTTAATTTCAAGTTTTGAACAAAAAAAAAACACCTCAAATGCAATTTAAATATTATAATTTAACAGTTTTTTTTTAATTTTACTTTAACAAAAAGAAAACTATTAATTTTTTTATTACTATAAATTATAATTATTACATTATTAAATGAAAAGAAATTACAAACTTAATTTAAACAAAAAGAGCAAATAACAAAATTATTTAATTTGTTGTTAAAACAAATTAAACTTTTTTTCTTTAAATATTAAGTATTTTTATTATTATTTTTAACGATACAAAACTATTTTCTCCAATAATTAGCAAATGTTGAAATTTACAAAATGTTTGTCCATTAACGGTTTTATAACAAGAAAGAAAGAAACAAAAAACCATTTGCAAAATCTGCAAAATCTATGACTAAGGACAACGAGAATTTATGTTTGTGTGGGTGTGTTTCAAACATTGACATAAGTTCCCATTAAAAAAAATCCAAATAAAAATATTAAGAAATATTTGAAACAATTTTATATGTATTAACAAAAACCAAACATATAAAACAAATACGATTGATATAAAGATAACAAAAACAATTACAAAATATGAATGAAATGATGAAAACAATTGTAACTTTTTTTTGGATAAAAAGTTATTTTACATAAATAAAACCTGAAGAAAAAGAAACCAAAAAAAAGAAAGTTTGTTTTAATTTGTTTTACGTCGTTGTCATTTTGGGCGGAGAGGAAGGAGTCTTATCTCGTATATGGATTCTGATGCCACCTAGCGGGAATACTTAAATTATATTTGCTACGAAAAGACCGGAGTTGTTGTTATTGTTGTAACAGGTTGGCTGTAACTGGATGTTCTTCCCTGGAGAAAAAACTTCCGGTTGTTACAACTGTTGCTGGGTTGACAATCTTAAGCCGCTTTAGAATCGGGTCGTTCCGGAGCGGAGATCCAATTGTCGTGGGAACTCTCGCGTCATCGCCTACCTAATTAAAACAAAAAAATAGTAAACTGATTGGTAAAAATTTCAATAAAAAACAAAGAAAACTGATCGACAATGAAATTTAAGAAAACTAAATCAAGTTGTAATTCAGGTCTGAGTTGGGGAACAACTTTCGCGACATGTTGTTGTTGTAACAGGTTGGCTGTAACTAGATGTTCTTTCCTGGGGAAAAAACTTCCGGTTGATACAGTTGTTGCCGATTGAATATCGGGTCGTTCCCGAGTGGAGATCCAAATGCCGTGGGAAAAACTTGTCAACAATTAAGTTTTTCTAAAGTAAACTGATGAGTAATCATTTTTTTCTATAGAAAACTGATAAGCAGTGAAGTTTTTCTAATGAAAACTGATCTGTAGTAAAGTATTCTATTGAAAACTTAAATTTAATTGTGATTGCTAAAACTGATCTCCAAAGATGTTTTCTAAAACGATCTGTAGTGAAATTTTTCTAATTAAAAGTGATCTAGAAGTCAAGGTTTTTTATAGCAATAAAAGTTTTTAAAACAAAACTGATCTGCTATTAAATTTGTCTAAAGAAATTTGATCAGTAATGGCATTTTTCTAAAGAAAACAGATCAACAAAGTTTACTCTACAGAAATCTGATCTACAAGTAAAATTATTCCATAGAAAACTGATCTACAATTAAATTTAAAATAAAAACTGATCTGCGGTCGAGTTTTCTGATCTGCAATGTTTTCATTACAGAAGGCTAATCTACAAGTAAAATTTTTCAAAAAGAAAACTGCAATTAAGTTTTTTTATTGGAAATTGATCTGTAGTGGAGTTTTTTTTATTGAAAATAGTATTTTCTGAAATTTAATAGTATTTTCTATAGAGAAGTGATGTACAAAGAAGTTTTTAATAGAAAATTAAAAGTTTGCTAATTAAGATTGGAGTCAAATTCTGGCATTCAAAGCGATCGAAAAATAGAAAAGTGATCTGTAATAAATTTTTTTATTGAAAACAGATCCGTAAAGTTTTCTGCAGAAAGCTGATATTACAAAGTTAAAGTTTTTTATAAAAAACTAATCTATAGTAAAATTTTTGTAATGAAGTTTGATGTGCAGTAAAATTTTTCAGTGGAAAACTGATCTTTAGTAAAGTTTTTCTAATCAAAAGTGATCTGCAGTCAAGTTCTCTATTGAAATCATATTGGTTATAATGTTTTCTTCTATAAGAAAACTGACCATACAATAAATTTTTCTATAGAAAACTTATGTGCAGCAAAGTTTTTGCATAAAAACTAATTTGCAAAGAAGTTTTCCAAAGAAAACAGATCTGTAAAGTTTTTCTAACTTTAATAATAAATTCTCTAAAATAAACAAATTTTCTTTCATAAAGATTATCTGGAATGAAATATATTATGGGACTCGGCATACTAAAATACCCCAGAGGAAAATTCCCAAATACAAATCAATAATTCTATTCGAATTTCAAAAATAATATAATTTTTGTCACATAAATTTCTTCAAATTACTGTTAAGCATGCACTAAGAATTGATAACATTAGTATGTACATATAATACCTTTACTAAAACGATAACTTCACACTGACAGTTCAATACATAGAGGTCACATCACTAGCAAATATCTGTGTCACTGACTACAGAAGAAAAAAACTAGCAGGGAAAACTGAAAGAAAAAAGAAAAAAAAAACATATTTTTAGTTAAAAATTTATTAAAATACGGAATTTTTTAATAATAAATATAGAAAATAAGTGATAAACAATAGCCCACCAGTGTTTAAAAGTAAAGAAAAATAAAAACCACAAAAAAACTAAAAAGAAAACAAAATGGTCAAATTATTTGCGTTGAGTGTTTTTTACAAGGGTTCAGCAGAAGCTCGCCTATTAAAGTCGACCTATGATTTGCAATCATTCTCCTTTTTCCAAAGAGGCACCGTACAAGAATTCATGACGTAAGTTAAGCAATAAAAAATAGCAAACCACAAAACTATTTCTATAAATATAAGTATACAAAATACAAATTCTCTAAACTCTAATTAGATTTGCCTCAAAGACCATAGTCGAACGTACACAACCAGCAATGCGTCAATCGGTTAAAATGGAAGCCTATATGTGTCATGTATATGTTAGGACCGATAATCTAGCTGGTGTTTTAATAGCTGATCATGAATATCCTCAAAGAGTGGGTCACACTTTAATAACAAAAATTTTAGATGAATTTGCCGCTAGAATACCCACAGATCAATGGGAAACGGGGACTGAGAGTACCATAGACTTTCCGGTATTACCAACATTTCTGGCTAAATATCAAGATCCCAAAGAAGCGGATGCTTTAACAAAAATGCAAAATGATTTAGATGAAACAAAGATTATATTGAAGAACACCATCGAAGCGGTGCTAGAGAGAGGAGAAAAAATTGATGATATGGTTATAAAATCGGAAAATCTATCAATACAAAGTAAAGCATTCTATAAGACGGCCAAGAAGACAAATTCTTGTTGTAATTTCAGTTAAGCGTGCAAAACCATTTTACAAACGATGAAAAATGATAAGATAATAATTATTTGAAAGATGCTGCAGAGAAGATGATAATGAAATTGATGTTTGTGGTTAAACAAAATAAGGTCTTAAAGGTTAAAATTGCTTTTTGTTTATTTGTTAATGTTAAGATTTCAAAACGGGAAATGCTTAGAAAGAATATTAGCTATTAAATGGATAAAAGAATTTATATATACTTTGTTTACAAAGAAAATTGAAAGCAAAAATTTTAATTAATTTAAAATTATTTGAATTTTAAGAATTTTTTATTTTAGAAAAGATATTTTTTTTATTAATTTGTAACAAAACTGATGTGCAGTGAAGTTTTTTATAAATAACTAATCTGCACTAAATTAAAATTACATTTTAAAACTAAAATATAAAATTCTTTTAAAACATTTCAAATTATCTTTAAAAAGTTTTTAGTTTTCTTCCCTTTCTTAGTGATTTTTTAATATCTTCTTAAACTATTAATTTATTTAACTGTTAAAGACACTTATTAACAAATACAGCAAAAAGAAATGTTTTATTTTTAAAACCCCTGCTTACAATATGTGTTTTTTTATTTAATAATACGCTAAGTTTATGTAATTTTATATGTATTTATATATGTAGAGTTTATTTTGGTTCCAATAAACAAAATATATATCATTCCACTTCCCAAACCATATGAAAACACAAAATACTCAAATTATTAGAAATATTAATCCCCTTAATATACAAATAAATGTTTCATTGTATATATACAACTATTACATGGACAAAACATAAGTGGTATAACTATATAACAAATATCTGACTGCCTATTTAAAGGAAGTTTTAATAATATTTATAATAAAATAAAATTACACACAATTAACCTATTAAAAGGAAAACAAAAACGCATGCTAAAACATTAAACACTATTTTAAACTTCATATTTGTGTCTTTATATTTAAATATATACATTTTACTATGAAAAAAAAAAACAAACAAGAATTTTCTTTTGGATATAAATCTTAACAAAATAAACAATAATTAAATAATCAATCTCATACAATATAAAGTTTGCAAACGAAATTATTAATTAAAATAAATAAAATTATACATCAAACATAATTATAATAAAATTAATTAATTGATTGGATCTTTTATTCGGAAATAAACATAAATAGTAATCTAAGGAAGTTTTAATTACTAAAAAAACTAGATTTTACATTTATAAAGAAAAACCTCTGAATAGGCATTATTTATGAATTAGAAATGACAAATTATCGATAACAATAAGTTAGTGATGAAGTTTTTTTGTACCCACTGTTGGAGGATTTGTCGCTGGTGTTGTTATATTCTTTGTTATTGTGAAACAGATTAAAGAGAAAAGCGTTTAGTTTAGATTTATTTAGTAGCGCCTAAAAGCCTGCTATAAATTATACCATTAAATAGTCGCCGTAATAAAAGGTTGTTGTCTTAGCTAATAAAAAGGTGGTTGGTCAAAATGGATGAAATCTTTCCAAGATCTGAAATTTGAGGGCATTTTTGAATTCTCCATAAAAAATCACCAGAAAGGTGACTTTCCAGCCAAATTCCTCCAGTAATTTAGGAGATAAAAGCAAACAAATATTTAATAGGAAAAAATTTAAAAATACAACAACAATAAAAAGTTTTGCTAAAGCAACAACAATGTCTCGTTAAAGTTTTTGTTGTTGTTATTGACATTAGCTTGGACAACAACAACACCACCAAGAAACACTTTCATTAAGTTGTTGTTGGTCATTAACTAGGACAACAACAATCATCATATTGTTGTTGTTGTATTTTTTTATTTTTCAAAAATGAATATTTATTTGCTTTAAACTCCCTAAATACTGGACGAATATGGCTGGAAAGTCACCTTTCTGGTGATTTTTCATGGAGAATTCAAAAATGCCCTCAAATTTCAGATCCTGGAAAGATTTCATCCATTTTGGGCAAACATTTTTTTATCAGCGAAACATCTCTGGCTTAGTGTGGTTTTTTATGACAACTCTGTATTTATTGTACATTTAAACCAGTGTTGCCACTTGAATTTTGTTAGTGTACAGTAAGAAATAGTGTAGCCAGATGTATTTTTATTACACAAGAACGCTAAACTAGCGATTTTTATAAGATATAATGTGAACTACTTCGAAGTATTATTTACTTATTTAAAAATAAATAAAAACTATTGTAATTTGTGGAAATTCATAAAATTAAACACGAAATCATTGTTATTATTATTAATTTTATATTTATTTTATATAAACCAATTAATTTATTATTGTACTTCCGAATGCCTGAAGGTTGTTTGGCGTTTCACATTCACGACAAGACGATTGTTAGCTCATGGATATGTTGAAAAATTCTATAAAAAGGAAACGATAAAAAATATATTAATAATAACATAAAACAAAATATAAATACATATAAATTATGTTTATTACAGTTTTTTATGAAAATATTTGCAATTGCTTTTAAAGTTTTCACTTATTTACAACACTGTTTGCGCTTTATAAAAATCAAAACAAAAACCAAGAAAACAACAAAATATTCAACAAACTAAAAAAGTGAAAACATTGACGTTGAAATCTTCAAAACAACTGGTTGAGTTGTTTTTAACTAAACTTTTAAGAAAACTGCATTTGATTTATAACTTTAAAGATTTAAATAAATACATAATGTTCAAATAAGTGTTAATAAGTCTTAAAATAATCATTTTATACTGGTAAAGTTTAATTAGCAATTAAAATATTATAACAAGTGGTTGATATTGAATGATAATAAAAAAAAAACAAATTAATTTTTAAATTACAAGAGTTTTTAGCCATCGAACTGAAATACATACTAATAAATAGTGATGATGTGATACAAAATATATTGCCATTATGTGAAAATTGGCAAATATAATTTAACATCTAATGTAGGGAAATAAAATCCCCTAAATAAAAGTTTTTTTGTCTATCATTGTCAAAATTTTAGGAAACTACACTATTATGACGCCGAGACGTTACAAACTTAGTACTCTCTGCTACACATTATGTACTTGTAGGATGCGTACGTTTTGACTAAGAAACTATTTTTGCGAATTGTTTGGAAAATAGCATGAAGTTCACACACAACTATAGAAACCAATATACTAACTGTATTTATTTGTGCACTTTAATACATTATAGACTTTAAAAGAATAGAACAGACAGTCACTGTGGTCGGACAAATATAATATGGCCGAAATATGTGCTAATACGCTTTCTATCTATCTATCTATCTATCTATCTATCTATCTATCTATCTATCTATCTATCTATCTATCTATCTATCTATCTATCTATCTATCTATCTATCTATCTATCTATCTATCTATCTATCTATCTATCTCTCTATCTATCTATCTATCTATCTATCTATCTATCTATCTATCTATCTATCTATCTATCTATCTATCTATCTATCTATCTATCTATCTATCAGACAGATATATAGATAGATATCTGTCGAGAAATCGAAAACAAGTTCATGTCCTTCACTAATTTGTTATGACTTTTAATTTATATACTCTTCAAAATGCGACTTTGAACTAAGAGAATATGATGCAACATAACAAGATACTGAAATCTCTTTTTGCGCGAGTATAGGTTTCTTAAATATATGAATAATTCTACGTATTCCAGATTTTTAACTCGACCAAAAAATGGCTGCCTTAACCGAATACATTGAGCCAATATGGCGTGGACTTAATATGCGTAATTTAAAAGTGGACGAAGCTTACTTAGTGTCAAAGACCTTTTATCATAAAGCAACTTATTTGTATAGTCTCTCCGATGAATGTTATACGGTATGTATGAATGAATATTTTTTTATTTTACAATAAATACAAACACTTTAGTATTACAACTAAAAAATCACTTTGGTTTGTGTTTTAGTGCCCCTATAGCAAAGTGAAAGCTTTACATGAAGGCAATAATGACAACATTACAAGTGCCTCGAATAATATAAATGTGGCTCATGGTTTAAAATTTAAATTACTAACCGATGATGTGGGACGTTATGCCTTCAATAATGAGTAAGTGTATAATAAGAGAAGAAACACATAATAATTTAATTTATTGTTTGTTGTTGTTGTTTTGTTTTTTTAAATTTTAGTACCTCATTATGTGATTTAAGGCCAACGGACTTGAAAGAATTCGGTGTTTATAATTTGACTTTATATGAAAATGGTACATGCAGCTGGGAGGTGGATAATGAAGGAGTTGAGGTTAATTTATGTAGGTTGAACGTTTGTTTTTTTGACTTAAAGTCAGGTTTTTATTCATTATTTTTCTGTTTATTTTTAGCCCTTTTATCGGTTTTTATTTTGGTTGCCTTAATTTTAACCGTTTTGAAAATATCTTTATGTGCCTGGCGTTCCCATCGCTATGAGGAAGTTTTAGCTAATGCTGCTGCTAATGAAGCTCCTGTACAACCACCCACTATACAGCAACGTAAACGTATGCGTAGTTTGGATGCTTTTAGAGGGTAAATTCTAAAATTTTCCAATTTAGGAAATGAATTAGTATGCAATTATTTTCAGCATGGCTATTGTCCTCATGATATTTGTTAATAGTGGCGGTGGTGATTATTGGTGGATTGAACATGCTCCCTGGAATGGTTTACATTTAGCTGATATTGTTTTCCCTTCTTTTCTATGGATAATGGGTGTTTGTATACCCATTTCGATTAAGTCACAATTGGCAAGAGGAACCACTAAACTTCGTATATGTTTGAGAATCATTTGGGTAAAGTTGTTTGGTTATTTTGAATCAAATTTAATAGTTAATAATTTTATTCAAATTTCAGAGATCTATTAAACTGTTTACTATAGGTTTATGTTTAAATTCTATAAATGGTCCAAATTTGGAAAATTTAAGAATAATGGGCGTTTTGCAACGATTTGGTATTGCCTATTTGATATGTGGTGTCGCACATACTATATTTACCCAAAGGGAACACATGGAACCACAGGTAATTATCATTTTTATCATAATCAATCTATAAATCTATTTATTTATCTATCTATCTATCTATCTATCTATCTATCTATCTATCTATCTATCTATCTATCTATCTATCTATCTATCTATCTATCTATCTATCTATC
>NC_060951.1:35485174-35486875 GCF_022045245.1 Lucilia cuprina | reverse complement strand
GATAGATAGATAGATAGATAAATAGATAGATAGATATATAGATAGATAGATAGATAGATAGATAGATAGATAGATAGATAGATAGATAGATAGATAGATAGATAGATAAATAAATAAGTAAACAAATAAATATATAGATATAAAGTAAGTTACTTAGATAGTTAACTTGTTACTTAGTTAGTTAGTTATTTCTTTAATTAATTAGTCAATTGCTAATTTAGTTAGTTAGTTACTTAGTTAGTTATTCAATTAGTTCGTTACTTACTTAGTAAGGTAGTCTTTACGGTTTTAACAACATTCTATATAATAAGCAATCTGGGGGTATCATTATTCAATGTATTCTCTAAGCAAACCAGCCAGAACCGAAAGTGGCCGTTGATGTCGCCTAAAACCAAAGCGTATATCCCCGTATAATAACATTTTAATATCGAGATGATAACCGGCTGGACAGCTTTCTACTCAGGAGTTCATCAACGGTAATTATAGCGATTAAAAAAAACGCAAAAATTTACATAACAATTAAATTTATTAAAAATAATATACAAATTTTACAAAAAATAAAAATTTTGCACTTTCCATTCTAAACACTATAATAAAACTCAATATGATCTAAATATAAAGCTATGCCAATCCATAACATAGTATTCCAAACAGCTTCCAATAGCAAAACAAAATGAGTATTCATAGAACCAATACGCCAATGCCACGGTAACATTTTATGCATCACAGTATGGCCAACATACATAATAATGGCATTCATGCCACACGCCTCAAAAGGATAGCCCGTCCACCAGTGTTGCACATCAATAATGTAGTAAAGTACGCTAAGTAAGGTAAAGGCCAAGGCTGTGGTGATACACACAAATGATAAAGACCTGTAAGTCGATTTTTTTGGAAATTAGAAAATTTTTAATAATTTTTTATAATTTTTTTTATTTCTTACTAACCACAAATTTTTATTTAAAGGTATGATACCCTCTTCCTTGGAAAAACCACTTAGGATGGCTGTAACTATTGTTAAGGACATAGACCATAAAAGCCAGCGTGTAATGCGTGATTTCCACTCGGTGTGAACTAAAATGATGACACCACATAAAACACCAAACATTACCTGAACCACGGTCAATAAACAGCCTGGAATGGGAGAACATTTTCACATTTTTAAAAGGTAAGTTTCAAAGATTATAAAAAAATTACCAAATACTCCCTCGGGATCAAAAGGTTTCGAATCGTATATATACTTGGCGGTAGGATGTTGATAAATATGGGAATTTCCCAAGATTTGTAAATCTATATAACCAGTAGCACCTCCTATACATTGGGGATATGAAGCATTGTTGTGCTTGCCACCAGGTCCTAAATAACCTCTAGAAGATTTTTTGAATTGAAAAGATATATTATTTTAATTACATATGTGTATATTTATTTAAACCTACTTGGGACAATTGGGTACATTAAGGCCAAAGACAATAGATAAATGTACTATTACCAAGATAAGCATGAGGCATATTTCTCCTTTAAATAAAATTAAATCGAAAAGTTCACGTTTCCAAGAAATCTGAAAGCAGAAATTGAAAAATTTTTTGTTTTTTTTTTAGATAGATATATAGATAGATAGATAGATAGATAGATAGATAGATAGATAGATAGATAGATAGATAGATAGATAGATAGATAGATAGATAGATAGATAGATAGATA
>NC_060951.1:35410615-35485074 GCF_022045245.1 Lucilia cuprina | reverse complement strand
CTATCTATCTATCTATCTATCTATCTATCTATCTATCTATCTATCTATCTATCTATCTATCTATCTATCTATCTATCTATCTATCTATCTGTCTATCTAACTATCTATTCATCTACGATTACACAGGCCGACAAATTTTTTTTAAATATATCAGATCGTAAGCCTACATTTTTAAGTTGACAGAATAAACTTTCAGATGCCATGCAACATTTGAGAGTTTAACTTGCCTTGCAGCGTTTCAAAAAGAGTCAAAAATGTAGTTTTATAAAATTTCAGAACACGATATCATAAATAGAACATGAAATGGGAAAAATCTAAGGTCTAATTCGGATTTTGCGCGGCTTAATGTTTTAGAAAAATAAACTTTGGTATCTGAGTTAAAAATTTGTCGGCTCGTGTTATTGAAAACAAGAACTGATAGTTTGTTTTGAAAATATTAATTTTTTTTAAAGATTTTTTGACTTTTTTTGATTTTTGTTCATGTCTTTTATTAAATAAAGATTTTATAGCGGCGGCGTCATTAATACATATTTAAAGTACTTTCTTTTAATTATTCTGTTTTTTATGTTAAAAGTGTAAATGTCTTAAAAAACTATAAATATTTCATTAAGAACTTTAATACAAAATGTAAATAAAAAAAAATACTTTGTTACAACTACACTTGGTTATCAAAAATATTTGTTTTTTTTTTGTATTAAAATTTGTAAAATTTTAAATTTCTTTTTAAATTAAAAATTAGTTTATGTTATTTCAAATAACTTTTTTTTTAATTCGGTTCAAAACTAATTTTACAATTAAATTAGTTAAACACGTTGTTAAATATATTTTATATTAAAGTGCTTGTTTGTATATATAAATTTATAAATTATTAAAAAAACTATTAAGTAATAATTCGGATTTTCTTTTCATATTTTTGTTTAATATTAATATGCGTTATATTGTTTCTATGTCTTTCATTTTAGTAAAAAAAATCTACTAAAATGTTTAATAATTATTAGGAATTTTAAGTTTACAAATACGAATTGGCATGTATGTATGTATGTTTGTTTATATGTTTAGTTTAAGTTTAATAATATTTATATCTTTTATTTTAGATATAAAATTTTTATAAAAATATTTTTGTTGCTTTCCCTTTTTTTATTTGTAAATATTAAGTAATATTAAATTTAATTTTGATTTAAGTTTTATTATTTTGCTTTTAAAGTTTTCAGTCATTTTAAAAACAAAATCGAATTTGTTTTTCTTAAAACAAAAAACAAAAAAAAAATTAAATGCAATTTGTTTTTTTTTTCTATTCTTTCAATATTACCGTAATAATAATAATTAGGAAATGTCTACGAAATTGTACAATCACAACACATCAATGTATAATAGAGACATTTTACTACCTTTTCATCTTCCTCCTTAACGGATGCTGCATCTGTTGAGCTCTCTTTCATGGGCACTCCATCTAGCTGATCTAATTCTTTAACATTTTTTTTCTTTTTCTTCTTTTTCGGTTTGGCTAAAATTTCACGATCTTGTCGTTCCTGCACCACTGCATCGATCCAATCTAAATTAGCGGATGGAATTTTTTCACTAACAGTATCTTCTGTTATACTTTCAATCGAATTAACATCTCCCTGTGAATAGTTATAGGGGCCATGCGATAAGTAACGCAAAGATTAAAGGGAAGAGGTGTTGAAGAGAAGTTAAAACAAAAGAAAATTACTTTTTAAATCGTTTTTCATAAAAATATATTAACGTTAAAGTGTTAATTAATAATTAACACAATTTTATTATAAAACAAGTACGAATGTATAGTCGGTCATAGCCGATCATATGATACCCTACACCAGTCAGAAATAAGGGACCTTAGGCCAAAAAAATGAGTGTGTGCCAAATTTCATCAAATTATCTTGAAAATTGCGATCTGTACTTTGCGCACAAGGTTTACATGGACAGCCTGCCAGACGGACGGACATAGCTTAATCGACTCAGAAAACGATTCTAAGCTGATTGGTATACTTTCTTTATCATTTTCATTGTTCATATATCTATATTTATATCTTTATATCTATCTATCTATCTATCTATCTATCTATCTATCTATCTATCTGTCTGTCTGTCTGTCTGTCTGTCTGTCTGTCTGTCTGTCTGTCTGTCTGTCTGTCTGTCTATCTATCTATCTATATATCTATCTATCTATCTATCTATCTATCTATCTATCTATCTATCTATCTATCTATCTATCTATCTATCTATCTATCTATCTATCTATCTATCTATCTATCTATATAGTTTTGCCTTCTATCTCGTGTCTCTACAAAACCTCAAAATACAATATTTTAATTGACAAACTACAGGTGGCGTAATGTGTCGCCACAACTAAAACGTTTCTTTTTTGTAACTTTACAAAAACTTGTGCCAAATGTAGATGTTAAGGAAAAATTAAAAAAAATATATATATTTTAGCCACATGCATTTAATGAGTTTTTTTAATGATTTTGTTTCAAAAACTTTTGCCGCTTCGATTTCATATGGAGAAGAAAATGTTCAACTTGTATTTAACTGATATTTTTACAGCCAACATTGATTTTGACAACAACTTAAAAAGATGTTTTTTTTAGAAAACCGCGAAATTCGATACACATTGTAAAACATTTGTTAAGGTGTGAGTGACTAGTTAATGGTTTTTTATTTCTTTTTAAATTAGAATATAAAAAACGAAACTATTTAAAAACCATAAATGGAAAAAAATTAATTGCAATTATTAATTATAAACGAAAGCGTAGACGAGTTTAAACTAACTTTTAGATAAGAGTTTATAGATTACAGACGAAACATTAGACTAGTTTATAACCAAAACTTTAGTCGAGTTTATAGACAAGTTTAAAGAAGATACGATAGAACTTAATAGATTAGACATTACAGGAGAAAAGTTACCAAATGAGGCGATATAAAAGTATTTAGCTGATTATAAAAGGATTTAAAAGACGAGTTTAAAGCCCAAACTTTAGTCGAGTTTAAAGACATGAGTCATGAGTCAATATACAAGTTTTTAGGTGACCTTACAAGCGAGTTAACAGAGGAAACATTAGAAAGAGGAGTTTACAGCCCAAACTATAGTCGAGTTTAAAAACATGAGTCATGAGTCAATATACGAGTTTCTAGATGACATTACAAGCGTGTTAACAGAGGGAACATAAAAACTGTTAGATGGCATGTTGTTAGAGGATACGATAGCATAATTTCGCAATCAAACTAAAGACGAATTCAAAAAGGAAACATTAGTTTATAAAGGAAGCTTTTAGTTTTAAGACAGTTTTATATATAATAGACGAATTTAATAAGAATTTATATAAATAAAGTTAATGTTGAACGACGACACTTTAGTTTTAGGACTGTGAATCTTGAGATGAGTTTATACATAAGTTTGTAGACGGGACTATTAAGAATTTATTCGACTATAGACGACACATTAGCTTTTAGACTATGAATTTGTAGTAAAGACACTTGACGAGATGTGAAAATACACAAGTTTATAGACGACACAATAGCGACACTAAAGGCCAGAGGAAATAGTTTGATGTTTTATTTCAATTTACTAAAAGTCACGTCAGTAGCTTGGTGTTACAAAATACAATTAAAATTAATTTAACTTTTTATGTTCCTTGACACCTTTTTTCTCTACGTCAAGTGCAATTAATTTAATGACAATTTAGATCAACAGATAAGATCGTGTCTGTATTGTGTTTAAATTTATATTAACTTTTAAACGAATCTAGTAAGTTTTCTTATTATTTTCATTTCATTTACCTGATTATTATTATGATTTCTATGTTGTTGTTTTTTCTTTACCGGCGAATTATTAACGGAACCATTTTGCGAACCATTATTCAGTTTATGCGGAGATCCAGATGGCATTATTTGTGAAACAGTCGTACCAGACGAATGATTCAAATTTTCTTGTGAATTCAAATTAGTTGTAGGCGGTGAGGGTAATGTATAAATATCCAATTCATTTGTAATAATATCCTTGCCAGCCAATAGAGAAAAACGATTTTCCTGTAAAGAATTTGTATCCTACAATATAAATGAAAAGTAATTTAGGAGAATATTAATAAAAACATTTACTTACCTCCATTATTTCGGCGGTAGTAGTTGTAGTAACTATAACTGGTATAGGTTGATGAGATTTAGCAGGCATTGTAGTTGTTGTTGTGGTTGGAGTAGTTGGAGTTGTATTATTATTATTATTAGTAAAGGACGGTGTCGAATAATTACTAAGTTCCAAAGGAGATTGTGATGGTGAGATTAAAGGTGCTGTTGATGTGGAACTATATGTTGTGGTGGGTGATATTTGTTGTTGATGATTATATAAAGTTGAATTTTCACTTGTTGTATCAGGTGAATTATGAGATTCCAAACATTGTGCGGTTGTGACAGCAGCTGCAGCAACAGCTGTAGCACCCGTAGCGGCAGCTAGTGATGAAGATAAACCGGATGTAGACGGACCATCTAAAAGTGTTGTATCAGGATCTCTAAAAAGTAAAATGAGATAAGTATTTAAACTTGAAAGAAAATTGGTTTTACATTTAATGAATATGTTTTTAGCTCCCAAATCAACTACTGTAACCGTTTTGTTAGTTTTAAATTAAAAAAAAAACACAGAAATAATTTTTAGATTCATTAGATTGTTGTTGTTTATATAAATGCCGTCATTATTATTGTTTTGCTTGATGTTATTACGAGATTAAAACGTACTATATGCGTGTGTCTTTTTTTTGTTTGTAATTTTAATTTTACATTTATGATGATGTCAGTATAATGTGAACAGACAAACTTCTTTTTTAATCTTTCTAAAGTAAATTTTTTTTTATGAATTTAGTTACAATTGTTTTTGTTATTTGTTAAATTTCTTGGTTTCAATTTTAATTCCAATGAAATGACTAATTTTTGATTCAAATTCCACCAGTCAGTCAGCCAGCCAAACAGAAGAACAACAGGTTGTTGTTGATGTTTCAACACTCACTGTTTTATATTAATGAATGAATAAATGAATGAACTGGTTGAAGTTTCCGTAAATGACTAAAGTTCAACGAAAGTTTAAATTAAACAAAAAAAATTTAAACAAAACAGGGCTTGAAGTGTTGTTTTTAGAAATAAATCGTACTTTTTAACACACACAAAAAAAAGAAAAAGTTATTTTTGTTGTTTTTCTTGTTTGTTTGGTTTAATTTGGAAAAAAATACATTTTATAAAACCGGTAGTACGAAGGTTTATGAGCCCGCAATTCTAAAGGAAATTAAAGGCAGGCACTGCGATAAAGATTTATAGATCATATCTTAGTCTGCATTGGGCGAGACTTTGAACATGTTTATAGCTAAGACTAACGACGAGTTTATAGATAAAACTTCAGACGAGTTTTAGGACTCGACTTTGCAAATTACTTTAGGTGAGTAGATATCCATAGATAGATATATAGATATATAGATAGATAGATATATAGATATATAGATAGATAGATAAATAGATAGATAGATAGATAGATAGATAGATAGATAGATAGATAGATAGATAGATAGATAGATAGATAGATAGATAGATAGATAGATAGATATATAAATAGATAGATAGATAGATATATAGATAGATAGATAGATAGATAGATAGATAGATAGATAGATAGATAGATAGATAGATAGATAGATAGATAGATAGATAGATAGATAGATAAATAGATAGATAGATAGATAGATAGATAGATAGATAGATAGCTAGATAGATAGATAGATAGATAGATAGATAGATAGATAGATAAATAAATAAATTAATATTGGATATTTGTTGATGAAATGTTTGAGAGCGAAGATAATTTTAGATTGTTGATAGAGAGATTTACTATTTGCTTTTATTTACTCTTTCGGTTTAGATGTGACAGTTGAAAAGTAATAGGCGTTCATTTAAAAGCGCTACTTGGCTTGGTAACTTTTGGTCAGTTAGAGTAGTTGTAGGAGTCGGTGATTGCAGTAGTATTAGCTCGATCACTGCTTGATCAATGATCAAGCTTTTCGACATTGATATCTATATCCCCCTATATATCCAGACTGCTTATTATATAAAATGTTTTTAAAACCGTGAAGACTAACTTACTAAGTAACTAACAAACTAACTGAATAACTAACTAACTAAGTGACTAAATGACTAAGTGACTAATTAACTAACTAATTTATATATCTATTTATCTATCTATCCATCTATCTATCTATATATCTATCTATCTATCTATCTATCTATCTATCTATCTATCTATCTATCTATCTATCTATCTATCTATCTATCTATCTATCTATCTATCTATCTATTTATCTATCTATCTATCTATCTATCTATCTATCTATCTATCTATCTATCTATCTATCTATCTATCTATCTATCTGTTTATCTACGAATATCAATAGATACATTAGATATTTTTAATCCCCTGATTTATCTTGTCTGAGATATACTTTTTTCTTTTAAAAAGATTCCAAATATGAATGATCGCAGTTTCAGCTCTCTATATTTTTAATTTTATCTACATACAACCTCGTCTGTCTATATTTAGAAATTGTTTATTTTTAATTTTTTTCTTCTTGCATAGTTATTGTTATTTTAAATTGCCAATAAAAAATTTAAACAAATCACCAAAACAAAGTGTAAATAAACAGACACACACACACAGAAATGTTTGCTTATGCCATAATTGATGTTTAAGTTTTGTTGTTTTAATAATTTTTGTTTTAATGGAATTGCTGTGTTAGCAAAATGTAGGTTAATTTTGATAAAATAACAAAAACGAACAACAAAAACAATCGAAAAAATTAAGTACTTACAATTAAGCACTTACTTAAATAAATGTTGTCTTCTGATGTTCACGTACTTACAACAGGTTTAGTTTAAATTAGTGAATACATTAAATTAAATTATGTACTGGAATGAAGCATTTAATGGATTTTAGTCTGTAGTTTAGTTGAAAATAGGTGTCTTTGTTTTTGGATTATATTAAATGGATTTAAAGTAGAAATAATTATGATGACTGGTGGTTTAAATATCAGTAATTGAAAAAAAGTAATAAAAAAATTATGTGCATTTTTTCAATGGATGCTTATCGACAGCAGTGGTGAAAAAGTGAAAAAATAGCATAAAAGTTTCCTAAGTAAGACAGAGACTTATTTCTAAATAAGACTTTCGACGAGTTTTTGGATGAGTGTTCAGACGACTTTCGACCTAGGAGTTCTTTTTTAAAACTTTTCTTTAAACTTGTAGAAAGTCTAGTCTATAAACTCGACACTAAATAAGAGATTATAGAGAGGAGACTTTAGACAAGTTTCTATATAAGACTTTTGACGAGTTTATACACAAGACTTACATAAGCTATTAGATCTTTAAACGAGTATATATATATATATATGAGACTGCAAATGAGTTTATAGATCTATAAACTTGTTACCATGTTAGATTTTATAGAAGTAAAATTTTCGACGAAATTTTAGATAATGCTGTAGCTAATGACACTTTAGACAAGTTGATAGGCTCAACTTTAGACGGGCTCATATTTAAAACTTTAAAAGAGTATATAGTTGAGACTTTAGACAAGTTTATAGACAAAAATTTAGACGAGTTTATAGATGAGTCTTTAGACAAATTTATTGACGATACTTTGGACGAGTTTATAGGTGAGATTTTAAAGAGTTTATAGACGAACCCTTAGACGACTTTATAGGTAAGATAAATTTATAGATCTTTGAACGAGTTTATAGACTGAACTTAAGACGTGCTAATATTTAAGACTTTAAATGAGTTTATACTTTAGGCTTTAGAGAAGTTTATAGACAAGATTTTAGACGAGTTTATAGATAAGTCTTTAGACAAATTTATTAACGATACTCTGGACGAGTATGTAGGTGAGATTTTAAAGGGTTTATAGACAAAACCTTAGACGACTTTATAGGTAAGACTTAGATGGATTTATGGATTGGATTATGGACGACATAAACGAGATAGTTGCTACCTTAGATGAGTTTATAGACGAGGGTGATTTGTAGAGAAGTTTTTAAAAAGACGGGACAACAGACTAGCTTATCGATATGAGTTTATACGATATTAAGGATGACATCTTATTCATGTTAAAATTAGATACTTTCGACTAGTTTATAGAAGAGACTTTATAGATAGTTTATAGATTAGATTGTAAACGAGTTTATAGACTAGAGATTAGATAAGTTAAAAAATTTTTAGACGAGTTTATAGTTGTTTATATGTCAGACTTTCGAATTCATAAAAAAACTTAGACTTTTAGATATTTTAGAATGGGAAAACTTTTAAGGAGTTTTCAGAAAAGCCTTTAAAAGAGTTATTAGAACGAAGTTTCAAATTAATAAATTAAACTTTTATAAAACATTAAGATCTTGTTTTGAGTTGACAATCAAATGCCTAATAATAATCAGTATAATTAATCTAAAAGTAAATTGATTCTGATATTAATCCCCTTTGATGTTTTAAAGTACAAAATTAAACTTCTCAGTGTTGCCATACAAAACAACAGAAAACGTCACTGTTATCAAAACAATGAATGTTTTATAAAAAAGAAGAAGACAAAATGTAATATGAAAATTAATGAAAACTTAAATTTAAAACAATAAAATAAATTGTATTAATTTTTTTTGGCATCAGCTGTTTACACTTTTGCAAATCTTGCTCAAGTTTAAACCACCTTCACTGACGCTTAAACTAGCAATCAAAATTAGCTAATTTAGGGCGAGTTTTTCCGATAAAGATAATCTTCACTCTTTGGTTAAACCTGGTTTAATATATGTTTTGTGTTTTTCAGTAAAGTTACTTATTATCTTAGTTTAACTGAGTATAATTGGCCAATTAAACTCAAGTTATAAGTGAGAAAACACAATTAACAATAACAATAAAACAATTGTTTCGAAAGAACAAAAACTTAATATTTTAAGTAAATTGCAATTTTCTGATTTGTTTGGTTTTATTTATTATTGTTTTAAATGTTTTTATTTAACATTTTTCTAAAAATTTCCATTTTACAAAAGTATTGTTTGCAAAAAACAGCTGTTCATTGTTTATGTTTTTGAGTAAAAACTTGGCAATACTAACAAAGTTAACTGAGCTTAAATCTTAAACTGAGAAACACAATCATTGGTTAAAGTCCGCCTAAATTTGTACCGAGTTTAATCTAATAGCAAGCTAAGCCTAGTTTAACTGAGTAGTAAGAAACCCGCCCTTAGTATTCAAAAACAGCTTTCGAAGATTAATTTTAATTTAACCTAAAGATTGTCTCTAAATGAATTTTAATGAACGAAACTTTAGACAAGTTTTAAAACGAATTTAAAGACAAAATTTCCTCGATCATCTTATAAAAACATTGCTCTTATTTTAAACATAACTGCTGCAAGTAAAAACTGTATGTTAAATACATAATGATCCTCAAAAGATATAAATAATAATAATAAATACAATAATCACTGTGATAATGATAGTAATAATAATGATAAAACGTTTTAATAATAATGTTTCGTAGCGCAGTTTTTTAATAAAATTGTTGTTATTTGTTTGTATTATTATATCTTTGTGCAATAATATTAAATTGTGTTGTAAGAGTGTTAAACCACAGAAACCGTACGATATGTTTGTATGTTCGACATCATTGAGATGATGGTTGGTTGCATGGATTGATAGCTTTAGATGATGAATGAATAAGGAATTACAATTGCGTGTTGTTGGGTGTGTGTGTGTTTGTATGTACGAGTATGAAATTGGAATGTTTGATTTGAATATACATATAACAGCAAAACAATTGTATATTATGATCATTTCAACATGTAATATGAACCAACTTTATCATCATTATCATCATCTTGATGATTGTTATATTATACAAAATGTAATACAAATAAATACAAAATAACACAAACATTCATATGTATATATATATTATTACCATGCCATTTACATACCAACAATGAATGCCACACAATTGATTTTAATAGTCATAGATTTGAAAGAGCAACTTACGCTTGCAGCAAATCTTTTTGTGCTTTACTGCCACCCAAAGACCAAACTTCACTTTTTTTCTGTCTAGTTGTATAAGATATTTGTTTATTTGTTGCATCGTAACGTCCCTTGGGATGACTCTTACGACCGCCTGGTATCCAAAGCATACGTAAACCTGATGATTTTTTACCGTTACGTGATGCCATCGTAACTAAATATATTTTTGTTTTTTTGTTTAAATAGAAAAATTATATTTCAACATATAAAACGTTTATACAAATATATATTTATATACCCCCTTATTCATAAACAGAACTTTATTTTATAAAAGGTTTATAAAACAAAATTTCCATATGAAATTTGATTTATAAATTGTTTATAAAATAAAAATTTGTTTATGAATAAGGGGGATAGTATATAAAGTGTCGTTAAATTATGTAAAGAATTGTTTGTAGTATATTAAGAAGATATTAGGCGTGTTTATAAAATTAACTTTAGACGAGCTTATAGAAAATTTTATAAACAAAACTTTAGACCGTAATTATAAGTGATTTTCGACGAGTTTATAAACTTGTAACAAGTTTATAAAACAGACTTTAGACATAATTTAAAGAAATTTAAACAATTTTATAAAATGAATTTATCAACTAGATATTTGGCAAATTTATAGACCAGACTAGACCACACAGAGTTTATAGACCAGACTAGACCACACAAAATATTTTAAACCAGAAAATGTTAAAATTTAAAGAACAATTTCGACCAGTATTTATGATAGACTTTAAACAAGTTTATAGTTCCGATGACTTTATGAAAGAAACACACTAGTTTATAAACAACAATTTAGACCAGAAAATGTTAAAATTAAAGAACAATTTCGACCAGTTTATATGATAGACTTTAAACAAATTTATTAACGAGACTTTAAACAAGTTTATAGAAAAGACTTTAGACGAGTTAAAAACCAAGACTTAAGATGAGTTTAGACGAATTTATAGAGACTATAAATCTTTTAATCCAGATTTTAAACAAGTTTATATTCAAGAGTTTATGAAATTGATTTTTTGATAAAGAACCCTTTAGACGAATTTGTGGAATAGAATTTATACGATTTTGTGGAATAGAATTTATACGATTTTATAGACTAGACCTAAAACGAGTTTATAGAAATGACTTTAAACAAGTTTAATGGTGAATTTATAGACTTTAGACGAGTTAATTGAAAAAACTTTAGATGAGTTTATAAAAAAGATTTTAAATGGTTTCATAGACTTAAGGCCAGATTTAAAAAAGGATAATTGTGACGAGTTTACAGTAGATTTTAGACGAGTTTATAAAAGAGAAACTTGAGTTTCTTTTAACAAGATTTTAAACGAGTTTATAGAACTGCATGCAGCGTACTTTAGACTTGTACCTTTAGACCAGTTTAGAACAAGATTATACACCAGATTCTAAAAACAATAATTGTAATGAGTTTACAGTAGTTATATAGTTTGACTTTTTAACAATATTCTAAACGAGTTTATATAAGAGAAATTTTAGACCAGATTATAGACAGACTTTGGTATAAATTAAAAAAACGAATATTAGACGAGTTTAACGAACATTTTTCTACAAGGTTTTAGAATATAATTTACACAAGACTTTAGACAAGTTTACTGAATATAATTAACACTTTAGACTTTAGACAAGTTTACAGACTAATTAAAATCATTCCAAGGGAGTTTATATAAGAGAAATTTGAGTTCTTTAGCAAGGTTTTATACTATTTTATAGAAGACATTTTAGACGAGTTTATAGACCCGATTTTAGATAAGTTCATAAAGATTTTGAAAACGAAATTTTAGACGTGATTATAGACAGATTTTAGAAGAAATTATAAAACTATCTTTAGACAAGTTTAATGAACACTTTTTACAGGGTTATAGAATATAATTTACACGAGACTTAAGACAAGTTTACAGAATATAATTTATATCAGACTTTTGTCAAGTTTACAGACTAATTTAAAGCTTTTTAAGTGATTGTATATAAGAGAGAGTTTATATAAAAGAAAATTTTTAACAAGACAGTGGATTTTAGACGAGTTAATATAAGATAAACTTTAGTTTTTTAACAAGATTTTAAACGAGTTTATAGAAAAAACTTTTCATCAGTTTATAGATAAGATTTTTGATAAATTCATAAAGATTTTGAAAACGAAACTTTAGACGAGATTATAGACAGACTTTAGAAGAAATTATAAAACTAATTTTAGACAAGTTTAATGAATACATTTTACAAGGTTATAGAATATAATTTACACAAGACTTTAGATAAGTTTACCGGCAAATTTAAAGCATTACAAGAGAAAAATCTCAATATGAACTGTTGACTTTTAAAATATAGCTATATTTTCGAACACATCTGTTTAAACTTATATAAACAAAACATGTTTATGTTTAGATAACAAATAAACAAAAAAATCACATGCTTATATATTTTTCAAAACAAATACAAGTTGCTAACAGCAAGAAATGCCTGAAAAAGTGGTTGCCCGAATACTCATCCATTGCAGCTTGCAACTGCTTTAAGTTAAACAAAAATGTGGTTGTTAGAGTTACTTAAATCAACGATGGCTGGACGGATAGACAGATAGCTCTACTCTAAAATCTACAACATCATTATCATCATGACCCAAACGTACATACATATGTATGAATGTATATAAACGTGACATAAATCAGCAGCACGATTTAGTAGTGTGTTGTCACCAAAGCGAAATAAAAAAAAATTTTATAAAAAGAATTGTAAACGTCTATTACTTTGCAAGAGGCAAAGGATGAAAAAACAAACGAGACTATATACAAAGAAAAATAACCAGATTTCAAGACACACGAGGAGTGGTTCATGTGCATACCGTGGTATTTATTGCATTTTGCAATCCATAGTGTTTACTTTATGTATCAACAATGCAAAGCGTCTGTTGTTAGTAGTGGTGTTGGTTGGATGAATTTATAGTCGGTCGGCTGTTTTCTTATTATTGTTTTTTTTTATTGTCTCAACTGTCTCGAGAAATAAAACAAAAATAATTGACTTAAAGTGACGACTCCCAATAATTTCTTTTTTGCATTTTTTGAAAAATTGTATAACGAGAGGGGCGGGCAATCTTATTGATAAAATATGTAACAGTTTGAAATTGTTTCTTAGGATTAAAGTCCTGTCGATAACTTCTAGGAGTACTTCAGGTCCTTTAGTTTACTCTCTAAACTTAGGCATTACAAGTAAGTTTCGAACTCCAACTTCTCTTCATTCCAGCCTGCACTTTGAACTGCGTTTTAAAAAACCTTTAAACATAAAAACTTCTTATCCACTACACACCCAAGTTTGGACAACTCCGTTAAAATCTTCAATATATTCTCAATGTTGTTTCCTTTATAAGTGAAAACAATCAAAAAGAATGCAAAACTCGTAGCTCCATAAAACATCGACAAAGGCAATACATCTTGTTTGTGTAACAATAGAAGGAGGAGTAGATGATGGCAATGATGGCGACGAAGAAGCAGAAACAGATATTTCCATAAGTAACAATCGATTTTTTCAACTTTTTAAGGATTGCATACTAGTTGTTCTTTATTTGGAAAATTGCGACCGTCACTGCACACAATATTAGCGACAAGCTATTGAACTGCATTTAATTAAATGACAAATAATAGAAGTTATTTTTTGGTATTAGAACGAATTTCAAAGAAGCTACATATCAAAGAGCAATCGGAGAAGTGGAAAACAGAGCAAACCATATATGATGTTGTATGGGTTATGCTTCTACCTCCAATTCATGAAGAAACTGTAACGTAAGTATGCGTTGATGTTATGAGAAAAGTCTTTGGCCATCTAACACGATCCTCCAATGTTTTGGATTTGCCTATACGACTTGAAATGCGTCCAATTTTACAGTTCTTAGAAAGTAAGGAAATAAGAAAATATAAAGTCAAGGAAATTTTCCGTGAAAGACTTTACTTTATATATTTTGCAAGTTAGTCACTGAAGTCCATGTTCTCCGCCATGATCAAATGGTATTCTATTTGCGAAACAGTTTGATTATACAAAGTATACACGTATACGTTAATAGCGCTTTTGTTAGCAACTTAATTTCCCCAATGCGCTCGTATCCCACAACCTAAATAAAGTCGGTAGAATCTCATCTAAGTTGTAATCAGTTGGGAACCTTGATTACAAAAATGTTAATAGTTAAAGTCTCAAGATTGTATGCTAAAATAATACTAACGATCGGATCGATGACGTTAATTTTAGCCTGACAACAGTGCAGACATTAATCAATTGGATCAGTCAAGGTTCCGACACTAAAAGAGGAAATGTCCATGTTCTTTCTTTATATTTGATCAAGGCACTACTTCAAGGCACATTTTCATTCTGCTATAATCAAAGCTTATAAACATCAGTGTTAGGGAATGCAATAGCCATGAGAGAGAAAGTATTCGATCCTTTTGTCATATGTGTTACAACTTCTCCTGAAGACCAATACCCTGTCTACACACGTGTATATGTAGCTAATATTAACCTCCTTTCAGCGTCAACCAACTACCACAAACGTAAATTGGCCAATTCAGTCTTGATATTGAGAAAGATTTTTCGACACCAGATAGAATAGATAGATTTATTATCAGTAGAGATTTATATAGTTCTCTAGTCTAATGGAAACATCTTCCTCCTCTTTAAATGGCCATTCTTAATAAATAATGATTCATCGGTTGTCTCCAAAAAGGAAAATAACACTGTTTATATAAAAACACATCCCAGATCTAATGCGACCTGCTTGTTTTCCAATCATTTCAAAAAAATGAAGAGAGCCATACGACTGTCAAATTTTTCCATCCGTATTCTCTCTCAATGTGTGATGGTTTTATTACATATCCCTATTCTTCTACATAAAATTTTGACAGATCATATTACTTGTGTTATCGTTTAAAGCCGGCTTTAGCCAGACCACCGAGAAGGATCGGCAAAAATCGAATGTGCTTAAGTTAAAAGAATCCCTCTGTAAGTCGTTTCGTTTAGTAGTTTTCCAAATAGGGGACGATTATGACCCTTATAAAGTTTAAATTCCCCTATGAAGTCGCCCAACATTTCAAACATAAATATGATCGATAAGTCTGGAAGTATCAATGCATGACATATCTTTGGTGATGATGAAAAACTCCAAACAGATTTGATGTAATAGACTTTCTCACATCTTTTGTATTTTGTGTTTCACGTTTGTATTTTGTGTTTCTATTTTTCATATAAAAATTTTATTGATAGAATTTTGTAAACATTGAACAGCTGTTCCATACAAAATCAACTATTGTGAATGAATTGTTCACAATAAGTTCACGATAGCAATTTTCCCTTCGAGAGAACTGAAAATTCCAAGGGAACAAAATTTTCCCTTGGAATTTTCAGTTCTTTCAGTCTATGTGTATTATTACTGTTTGAGTATGCGTTGCTATTATGAAAAACCTACCTCTATGTGGTTATGCAATCTTCCAATATCTTGGATTGCTCAGCTTTAAACATGTCTGTAATTCCACAATTATTCTTTATATATGAAGATTTCAAGAAATTTCGGAAAAATCTCATTGGAGTTGTCCTAGCATAGGTATGCATTGCTATTATCGGTGAGCCTTTGTTATGTTGCTGAAACAACAGGTTCATTTTAGGTGTATAGAGATTTTCTGAAGGAAGATGTTTCATTGACATCTGGAGGGTCAACTGTGTGTATAGGCAGGTATTGATAGAAAGCCTCTCTCTGGACTCAACTGAGTTATAACCTCTTTCGTGTAAGGATGTTCATAGGGATTTACTCATAATGATTTCACAACTATATTGCCACGACAAAAGATTAAATATCTCGAAAACCTGAATAAAGAGGTTCGACAGAATACTGTTCAAATATTGACATTTGAGATGTCAACTTCGAAGTCGAACTAGTTACAAATGTAATAATGAAAAATTATGCTGACATTGTTAATAAAATGAAAATATGTCTGGTGCAGTTTAAAGTTTATTGCTTTTCAGTTTTCTTTTACATTTTTCTCACAAAAACAACAATAAACTGCATCGCATCATATAACAATCATTGTCGTCATCATCATCATCATCCGTAATGATGTCCATGGATATTTTGGGTTGCGGTCGTTTTAGGTTGCAGAAGACAACGTTTGCCTGTGTAGTTTTGTGTGGCGGCATTATGTTTATGCAAAAAGAGTTACGAAAAATAATCTCCATATCTATGATTGGGCTTAAGACGATGACGACGAAGACGAAGACGACGAAGGCGAAGACGACGACGTTACTGATGCCAATGATGACGACTAAGAGACAGACTAAAAACCTAAAAGATGTGGCAGCAGAAACAGAATAATTTGACTTTAGTTCAAAGAGTTGTACGTTATTTTGTACATAGTATTTTTGTACACTTTTTTTAATTTTTTTTTTTTGGTATTTGTAAGCTGTGGCGTTTTGTATGTATTTATTGTATGTCTTGTGTGTCATGCCATATAAAAATGTTGATCTTTAACCAGTTTGTTGGGTTTTTTCATTTATTTGTAATTGTTAAAAAATTGTGTACTAAACGTGTAGATGAACCACAGACGAATACAAAAAATAATAATAATAAAATTTACAAAAAAAAAAAAACAATAATAATAAAAACGTTCGACCCGAAACAAATGAATTCTCAATTGTTGGCTGCCTCTCTATATATTACTAGACAGGGAGGTTGTAAAGTAAGAAATAGTTAGTTACCACTTGTTGTAGATACCCATGACTCTATACAATTATTGGAAATTAATAAAAAATCTTGGAATTTCTTCGATTCAATATGAATTTTTATTATTTCTGTTACCCCACGAACAGCTGAAAGTAGTTGGTTTTTTGACACACCTTAAATATTGGCACAAAAAAAGGAAAAGTCAGTATTTGTTTAAATCATGAAATTTAAACACGTTTTTTTTGTAAGAAAGAAGTTTTGAAACCTTTTTTTAAACGTGATTTATCAATGATTTAATTCTTCATTATAAAGTGTAGCATAAAAAAACTAAATGTTTTTTATAAAAAAAAAAAAAAAATAAAATGAAGTAATTTCAAAAATTTATGATGAAATATTTTTATAAGAAATGCTTTGATGACAAAGCAGAGAATTTGTTGAAAGCAAGTGTTTGTCATACTGCATTGAGTATTAGTCGTTGTGCCCACTGCTGTTTGCAGAATATAGGTTATGTTGATAGGTTGATGAGTACTCAATCAAATCTGACCTGTTGTTCTTTCCTCATATTTCCGATATTCATAAACTCAGTTTCCTAAAAGAAATTCCTATGAATTTTGTAAGCAGTGTTTTTGAGAAATGTCTGAAAGCCGTGATACACGGTTGTCAGATCTTACAACGCTGTCAGTAAAATGTTTAGAAAATGTCTATGAATCGTCTGAACTTACAATTTTTCTTTTGCAACATTATTAGAAAAAGTATTACTGACAATATTGCAACACAAAATTTGTAAGTTGACACTGTTATTAGACATTTTTTGCACATTTTACTGACAACGTTGTAAGATCTAACAACCATGTATACATGGCATGGCAACAAAAAAGTGCTTCAGAGTTTCAATATCCTCTCTACATGTTCCACATAAGTCTGTATCCGCTCGTCCTGTTCTCGTTGCGATCAGCTCATATTAATATTTGTGGTTCTACCCATTCTAAGAGGTTTTATAAGATTCTCTACTATTTAATTCGGACTCGCTGATTCGAATGGGTTTAAGCTCCCTTAGTAATAACGATAAAGAAATATTTAATCGGATCTTATTGTGTTTTCATAAAATATACATTACTTCGTCCCCCTGGAGCATGTTACCTTGATGACAGACTTCAAATTGGTGTGATTGCAATCCCAGGGTGAAGAAGTGCCTCTTATCTGTCGGGATAAAATGATGATATAAAATGTATCATCGGCTTTTCCTTAGAATGATTTGACATAGAACCACATATTGTGGTACTATGGATAGCCAGTTTCTGGTCTATGTCCTGGCCGGTCAGTTGAATGAAGTGCCTTTGGGATCCACTTAATGGCTGTGGTTTAAACCCAAATTCGCGAAAAGAGTAAGTGATGTTTAAAAGGCTGTTTCACGGTGAAATTTATATTTCACGATAAGTTCAATGGTGTTGCCAAATAATAACAGATGCAACTAAAAGTTGGAAATGAGTTGATGTTAAATGTGTATTTTAAGCCCGTATACCTAGAGGGAGTCTGTAGTTCTCTTATGAGTGTGTCGGATGAATGAGAAGTGTTCAGGGTTGAATATAGATGTGTGTTCTCTGTGAGTAAGAACAAAGGCTTCGGCGTATTTGATGGATTCGTATTTTGGTCCACCGTTAACATCTATAGGTGTTGTCCACTCAACCTCACATCTGATAGATACTCCATCGGGGGACAACAAATGTTAAACTGATTTTTGGAAATAGACGGAATGTTTAGGGGCTTATTTTACTTCTACCACAGGTTGGCACGGTCAGAGATTATATAGCTCAAGTACTTGAATAAAATGCACGTATACTGGTCTATATTGCGTGTAAGATTCATAATAGGGCGGTGATGAGTCGTCATAGGCCAACACGGCAGGTGTTCACGTAAGGCACTTCGACACTCATCCACTTATTCGTCTCTTCGTTCACATCCGAGAATCACAGTTGACATGTGTTAACATGCCACGATTTTATCACAGGTTTCTAAACAAGATGTTAACTTTCTTTATCGGACTGCACTAATGCAGGTCTTCCTTCTTCTCATCAGAATCAGATCATTCTATATAGAACCACAGCATATACTGATACTTCTGAGACAAGTGAAAAACTTGGAAGTTTAACTTAGTGATTTTCGAAAACAGAACAAAATTTGATAGACACAATAGACTCCCAGTGAATGTAATGGAGACTGATCATAAGTCCAGTGAACAAATTTCGGCCTTTGTCTGCATCCAATTAGCAGTATATCCAGGAGAAAATCCATTTTGACAAACAGTGCTTTCGGAGTTTCAGAGAATACCACTAAACCCAAGGAAAAGATAGGCAATCGATTATGCACACAAGAGTGGCATTCATATATGGCAGAGGAGAATTCTGTCCAGATTTAACTAAAGCGTTTTTACCTTACTAGATGTCAGAGCCTTTCAAGGTCGTATCGCAGAGATTCAGAAGATTACTTATAGCCATTTAAGTTTTCTTAACGAGAGCATGATTAGTTTGTCGATGTGATCGAAAACATTACGAGTGTTCGTAATGTATTACAAAAAGAGAAATCTAGCAACATTGAACCATATATTTCCTCTTTACTTGGAATTTTTTTTGTTTAGCTTTTCAAAATTGAATCACTGAGATCACACAGATCGTTGATATTTTTTGTGTTTTTCGGAGTCACAAATCTATTTCAAACAAGGGTATGGTCTGAAATGCATCACTACACTACATCTGATGATTATTTGGCGATGCTAATGCAAATCAGCTAATGCTCACACATTAGCTGATTTGCATTAGCATCGACTCCCATTTAAAGGGAGAAGCAAAGTATGCAATCAAAAGTAGCATGTTCTGCAAGCAGTTGAAATAGCTGAAGTATGAAATACTGGCGTAGTAATCCTAGGAATTTATATAGGTAGGTAGGTCGTTAGGAGGATGTATACTACATCAAATCCGAAGAAATACACCTAGGCCACTATCTGTTGTGCGCTCCTTACCATGGAAAAAAATTATTTTTCAGTGTTCAGAAACTCAGTTTCCTGAAAGTAATTCCTAAGAATCTTCCAATCAGTGTTAGTCAGGAATGTTATTTCCGGAATAACATCACTTCCAAGATACTTGGATCTTACATCAACGAATGCCTGGCAGTGGCAAAGAAAATGCTCCAGAGTTTCACTGTCCTCTCCACATGCTCTACATTCGTCTGAATCCGCACGTTCAATTTTGCATAGCTGTGCTCGTAGTCCTGTGTGTCCACTCAGAATACGTACCATCATACTAACTTCAGACTTGCTCATTTTTAGGAGATTTTTCGTTTTGCTCTCATCAGGAACACCCCATAGGATCTTCGTGGTTCTACCCACTGTTCCATTATTCCAAGAGGCCTTATGGGATTCCCTCACCCATATTTTTAGTTCAGCTTTTGTTGCGTCGAAAGGTTTTGCGTTTGTCAGGTTAACTGCCTCGAGCTCCCTTCCCTTTAAAGCTATTACATTCGCCCTTTCGTTATCGACTACTCCCGATTGGGCTGGTACCCATATGATGAGAGCCTTACCCCTGGTAGAGTATTCAGTTAAAGCTTTCTCACAATCCAATACGGAATTTATATAAGAAAGTCTTTGAAAATATTAAGAAAGGAAACTGGTAAAAATTTATCTTTATTTCATTTTAGATTAATGACACTTGAAGAAGTCTTAATGAAAAGCAGTTAACCTGTTTTTTGCAAAATCTTTGTTAAGCAATTGTTCACAAATATTGATATAAAATCCCAATTAAAACTTTCTCTGCCTTAAACCCTTTTGCCTTTATTCATCTACAACCCATTTATTAAGCAACCTTAAAAAGTAAATTATTTTAAAGAAAACACGTTCTGTTATACATGACTTCTTATCTAGATTTGTAACTTTATATTAAGTAGAAAAAAGTTTTAACAAAAAAACAACCTCCAATTACAACTTAATTCAATAAATCTAAATATAAAAGAATCATAATACCTTGCTATATGTCAGTTTAGTTGTCTCTACTTGTCATTCACTTAAAAGTAAAGTAAAACCTAAAAGTTTAATCAAATGGAAACCCACAATCATAAATGTAACATTCAGTTGGTGTTAATAGATTTTTTGTTTCATATTTTTATAGTTTTATAAGTTTAAAGCTATTGTCAAATTGTTTCGTTATCTTATGATTTGTGGTTCAAAAAAAAAAAAAAAAACGACACAAAATGTTTGAAATAAGATTACCCCACAGCTGGTGCTTTTTAAATGTAACATTTTTTTAAATATACAACTATTTAACATTCCACAAATGTCAACGAAAATCAACCTTATTTTTTCTTGGGGTGTTGGTAATAAAACAGAAATTATGAACATTTTTTTTATCTACTTTTAAAAATCACTGAATATTGTCACGTTACAAACATAAAGATGTAAACTTATAAAAAATCTTCAAGTTTATCTAATTTGCCTTGCATTTAAAAAAAATACTCGTTTACTGTCGTCACGTCACTTTATATGCGTCTATGTCTGTCAGTTATTTACAATATTTCTATTTATTACTTTTGAATATGTGAAAACTGGTAAATTATTTACACTGTCTATACATTTTTAATTGAATTTATATATGTAGACATCAGCAAATATAAATGAGAATTTGTAATTTCGTTTAGGTCGACTTAGGTTAACAATACACGTAGAGAAAAAACATGATTGTGGTAACCATGTTCTAAGAGCAACATATCGAGGGACTATATTCAATAGTCTCTATCTAAAATAACAAAATGCAAATAACAATTATATGTTTTTGATAACAATATATTTTTACAGTGAACATAGTTTAGTTATAGTAACCATGTCGAACCATGTTTTTCCTCTGCTTATATATAAAAACTTTCTTTTGCTTTTTTATAGTCCCATACAAATGTGGACTTTACCACTTGTGTGCCGATTTCCTTTCATATTTTATTCAATTCACAATGCTTTAGAATGCTAAAGATTACTGATACTCGGAATAAGATATAACTAAGGATATAACCATAAAGATCTTATGAAGTGACCAGTGCAGGAGAGCAGGCTTCTACTAGCCCAAGGTTTGTATTATTGGTCAAACGGATTTAGTTATTCCAGATCTAACAAACTTCAGGAACAGTGATTTGATAATTGCAAAGGATCTATGTTCAGAACACTGAACATTGAACGAACGGATTCACGCGAAAGTAGATTCCCATTGTCATTGCCAATCTTTTGACGAAAGTAGTTCCAAATAGCTTGGGAGCGATGTTATTACTGATATTATATGCATTAGGAACAATGCTTAGATTATTCTAAAGGAACTATGTGCAGGAAATTGAACATTGGCCGAAAACTGTTAAGACTTTCATACATTTCACATATCATGAACATATTATTCCATATATTACATGCCTCTTAGAAATACTGATTGGAAAATTCTCCAGGAACTGGAGCGATGTTATACCAGATCTTACAACTCTCTTAAACTTAGATTGGGAAATTCTTAAGAAACTATGTACAGAAAACTGAACTGAATCTTCATTGTCATTGCCAAGCTTTCGTTGTAATTAGATTAAATTTGCTATTCCAGATATTATCAGGAAACTGAACATTAGACGAACTGATTAAGACGAATATAGAGCTTTTTTATCATTACTAAGCTATAGTCCAAGTATCCCTAAAATAGCTTGGGACCTATTTGATTAGGCAATCAGGTTTAAACAAATGTGGAGCTTCTATGTCATTATTAAGCTTTTGTCGAAATTAGCATGGGAGCGATGTTATACCAGAACATACAACTCTCTAAAACTTAAATTGGGAAATTCTCAAGAAACTATGTCTAGAAAACTGAACAGAATCATTATTGTCATTACAAAGCTTTTGTCGAAATTAGATCAAATTTGCTAAGAGAGCGGTGTTATTCCAGATATTAATTTCATTAGAAACAGTGATTGCAACTATGTTTAGGAAGCTGAACATTAGATGAACTGATTAAGACGAAGTCCAAGTTTCCTTCAAATAGTTTGTTATTCCAAATATTACATTCATCAGGAATATTGCTTGGAAAACTAAGGAACTACGTACACACAAAACTTAACATTGTACGAACTGCTAAAGACGAATGATGATTGTCATTACCAAGCTTTCATCAAAATTAGACTCAAATAGCTTGGAAGATGTGTTATAATAAAAATACTACGAAATTAAACATTGAACAAACGGATTCAGACGAATGTAGAGTTTCTTTGTGATTACCAAGCTTTTGTCGTATTTAGACCCAACTAGTGATTTTATTCCAGATATTCGACATTTTCTCAGAAAAACTAATTGGAATGCTCTAAAGACGATTTGGACGTTATTACAACCATAGAGCACTATTTAAAGGTTTTCTTGGTTTGCATGAAAAGGAATACTAAGGATAACGCGCACAACTGTACAATATTGGACGAATAGATTCTCACAAATATATAGCATTTTTTGTCATAACAAAGCTTTTGACAAATTTTATTTCGGACAAACATTTTTCAAAAAAATGTTCAGCTTCTTTGTTGTAACGAAGCATTTGTTCAATAATCTCTGGATATTAAAGATATCAGATGAAAAATTCTAAGGATCTATTTTACGCAAACTTAATAACAAAACCTTGGACAATAACCCCTTCACAGGTTGATCTCATTAACCAAGCTTTCGTTAAAACTAAAGTTATGATGTTCCACCCCTAGAAAGCACTGATTGAAAATGCTTTGTAAATAGAGTCTCTGAATTCAGGGCGAATCTATCTTCATACTCTTTACGTCAACATTTTCCTAGGTAAAGGAATATGCAACAAGCCTGATATCGTTCGGATGTCTTTGTTCAGATCTAGCGATTTAAATATCCTTTCTTAATGCTTTGTAATGTCAAGAAGGCCAATTTTACATTGATTTCTGGGATATCGATGAATGTAGGAGTAAGATCAATTAAAAGATAATCTAGGTAATAGAATAAAACATAACTACTACAAATGCATGCGTCTATTTTTGTTTTCTATTCAGAATAAGAATAGAAGAATAATAAAAGTATAATTCTTCTATGGAAAATACATCAGACTCTACATCATTTTTTGGATAGAATAAGAATTGGTGAGTCTAAACATATCGAGATGAACGTTAACATATTCAGAAACTCGTCAGCGTTTATGTAGTAATTAGTTCCATTACTTCGCGACATTTGCACGACAGTACTTTATAAAGTTACATATAATAAATCAAATTATTACTGTCTTCAGAAGAGTGAATGTAAATAAAATTTCAACTATGTAGTAAATAAATAAATTAACAAGCTTAATGTGTTTTTGTATATATTCAACAAGTTGATTGTCGATCTGTTTACAAGGGGCAAATATATGTCAAACAAATACATATGTATATCTTCATATGTATTTAACACGTCTCGCAGATACATGCATGTGCATTAATTATTATATTTATTAAATACTTTTGTATGCGATTATTCGAAAGCCAAACAAATTAATCGATATATTTTAAGTTTGGCTATTTTAAATCATTCGATTAATTAACCGATCAAGTTCGGTTCGATCGAATCGAGCCAAGCAAATACATTTAACATTGGGACAATTGTATTACAATTAATTAAATTATTTTCGTTTAAGTTTGTTCATAGAATAATAATTGTTCATTGGAATTTCAAATTTTTAATTTCTAACGTATTCATTAGAATGAAGTCTATCACGTGTCAACTACATACATATAAATAAATAATTTATTATATTTACCTAAGTTAAATTTTAATTAACAAGTAGGTACTATGTTAATTTAAATAAAACAAAATTACAATTAAATATGTGTTAACAAACTAGTTTGAAACTTTTTAATTTAATTTTTTTTTTGTAATTGGCAATAACTAATTGCTTATACGCCCACAAAATATATCAACTAAAAGTTTAAATTTTGTTTTTATGATGTTCTTTCATTAAAGGTTATAAAGGCCTTAAATTTTTTAAGGAAATAGGGAATAATTCCATAAGCATTCTTTAGGAAAAAGTTATAACAAGTTCAGTATTTATATAATCCTTGAAAGTTTTTGTATCTCTAGAAGTTTTAGCCTATAGTATTGTCTAGAATCTAGTATATAGTCTAATCTGTACACCGTAGTCTAGTCTATTCTATGGCATTGTCTAATACATTTAATTCTAGTCTATAGTCTAGTATATAAGGAGTGAGATCGAAAAATTCTTAACACACGTTTTTCATTACATTTTTCAACCAAAGTATTATTTGATTTTTTTTTTTTTTGATCAAGTTACCTTTGAAAAACATGTCAGTTATTATGTGTAATGTCAATTATATTAATTTTATTGTTAATCTGATTAAAATGAGTGACCAGAAAAAAGTGCGTACTGAAATTATTAAATATTTTCAACTAAACCCAACTTGGTCTTGGCCAAGCATACAAAGGTCTGCCGTTAAACTGTTTCCAATGTTATTAAACAGTACCGGGAGAACTTGTCAGTTGATAGAAAACCTGGTTCAGGTAGAAGGAATGGTCCACATGATGTTTCTAAAGCCAAAAAAATAGAACGCATTTTCAAAAGAGCTCCCAACACATCCGGTAGGAAAGCAGCTCGGTTAGCTCAGTGCTCGGACTATTTGGTACGAAAAGTTAAAGCTAATGCAGGTTTAAAAACATACAAGGCTCAAAAAGTTCCTGACAGGAACGCTGCTAAAAATTTAGAGGCCAAAAACGGAGCACGGAAATTGAAGTCAAGTTTTATAAAAAAATATTCATGCTGCATAATGGATGACGAAACGTATGTTCTGGCAGATTTTTCGCAACTTCCAGGTCAAAAGTTTTATGTTGCTGATGCTCGAGGGAATGTTGAAGAAAAGTTTAGGACCCAAAAGCAGACAAAATTTCCTAGAAAGTTCTTGGTATGGCAAGCAATATGCAGTTGCGGCAAAAGAAGCCAATCATTTGTTACAACGGGCTCTATAAATACCGAAATTTACATCAAGGAATGTTTACAAAAAAGGCTGCTTCCATTCATAAGACTTCATAATGTGTCCACTTATTTTTGGCCTGACTTGGCATCCTGTCACTATGGTAAACAAGCCCTTGAGTGGTACAAGAACAATAATGTGGTATTTGTACCAAGAGAGGCAAATGCTCTAAACTGCCCGGAGCTAAGGCCAGTGGAGAGATATTGGGCTCTTGTTAAAAGAGAATTGAAGAGTACAAAAAAGGTGTCCAAAAGTGTGGTAGATTTTAAACGGAGATGGACTACATGTTCGAGCAAAGTGACAGAAAGCACTATAAAAACGTTAATGGAAGGGTTTTCGAAAAGGGTTCAAAATTTCATCACTAGTGATTAAAACTATAAAAATATTTTTTTTTTTTAAATTGTAATAATAATTTGAATCAAATAAAAAAAAAATAAAGCTGTAAGTTTAGTGGTTTTATTTTTATAAACATATATGTATGTTAAGAATTTTTCGATCTCACTCCTTAGTAGAGCGTCGACAAGTCTGTAGTGGAGTCTATAGTATTATCTATAGTCTAGTATATATTCTAGTCTGCAGTCTATTATTTGGTCTATAGTCCAGTCTATAGTCTAGTCTATAGTCTAGTCTATAGTCTAGTCTATAGTCTAGTCTATAGTCTAGTCTATAGTCTAGTCTATAGTCTAGTCTATAGTCTAGTCTATAGTCTAGTCTATAGTCTAGTCTATAGTCTAGTCTATAGTCTAGTCTATAGTCTAGTCTATAGTCTAGTCTATAGTCTAGTCTATAGTCTAGTCTATAGTCTAGTCTATAGTCTAGTCTATAGTCTAGTCTATAGTCTAGTCTATAGTCTAGTCTATAGTCTAGTCTATAGTCTAGTCTATAGTCTAGTCTATAGTCTAGTCTATAGTCTAGTCTATAGTCTAGTCTATAGTCTAGTCTATAGTCTAGTCTATAGTCTAGTCTATAGTCTAGTCTATAGTCTAGTCTATAGTCTAGTCTATAGTCTAGTCTATAGTCTAGTCTATAGTCTAGTCTATAGTCTAGTCTATAGTCTAGTCTATAGTCTAGTCTATAGTCTAGTCTATAGTCTAGTCTATAGTCTAGTCTATAGTCTAGTCTATAGTCTAGTCTATAGTCTAGTCTATAGTCTAGTCTATAGTCTAGTCTATAGTCTAGTCTATAGTCTAGTCTATAGTCTAGTCTATAGTCTAGTCTATAGTCTAGTCTATAGTCTAGTCTATAGTCTAGTCTATAGTCTAGTCTACAGTCTAGTCTATAGTCTAGTCTATAGTATAGTCTATAGTCTAGTATATAGTCCAGTCTATAGTCTAGTCTATAGTCTAGTCTATAGTCTAGTCTATAGTCTAGTATATAGTCTAGTCTATAGTCTAGTCTATAGTCTAGTCTATAGTCTAGTCTATAGTATAGTCTATAGAATAATCTATAGTCTAGTCTAGTCTAGTCTATAGTCTAGTCTATAGTCTAGTCTATAGTCTAGTCTATAGACTAGTCTATAGTCTAGTCTATAGTCTAGTCTATAGTCTAGTCTATACTCTAGTCTATAGTCTAGCCTATAGTCTAGTCTATAGTCTAGTCTATAGTCTAGTCTATAGTCTAGTCTAGTCTAGTCTATAGTCTAGTCTATAGTCTAGTCTATAGTCTAGTCTAAAGTCTAGTCTATAGTCTAGTCTATAGTCTAGTCTATAGTCTAGTCTATACTCTAGTCTATAGTCTAGTCTATAGTCTAGTCTATAGTCTAGTCTATAGTCTAGTCTATAGTCTAGTCTATAGTCTAGTCTATAGTCTAGTCTATAGTCTAGTCTATAGTCTAGTCTATAGTCTAGTCTATAGTCTAGTCTATAGTCTAGTCTATAGTCTAGTCTATAGTCTAGTCTATAGTCTAGTCTATAGTCTAGTCTATAGTCTAGTCTATAGTCTAGTCTATAGTCTAGTCTATAGTCTAGTCTATAGTCTAATCTATATTCTAGTCTATAGTCTAGTCTATAGTCTAGTCTATAGTCTAGTCTATAGTCTAGTCTATAGTCTAGTCTATAGTCTAGTCTATAGTCTAGTCTATAGTCTAGTCTATAGTCTAGTATATAGTCTAGTATATAGTCTAGTATATAGTCTAGTCTATAGTCTAGTCTATAGTCTAATCTATAGTCTAGTCTATAGTCTAGTCTATAGTCTAGTCTATAGTCTAGTCTATAGTCTAGTCTATAGTCTAGTCTATAGTCTAGTCTGTTATCTAGTCTATAGTGTCTAGTGTATAGACCTGGTCTCTAGTCGTAGCCTCTAGTCTATTCTATAATCTATTCTATAGTCTAATCAATAGTCTAGTCTATAGACAAGTCGATAGTCTAGTCTAGTCTATGGTCTCGTCTATAGTCTAGTCTATAACCTAGTTTAGTCTATCTATTTTTTTGATTAAACCTTGTGCAATTTTTCAAATTGGAAAATGTTTGATTAAAAATGCAAATCAATGATGAAATATAAATGACAATTTTGTTAATTTCATTTAAAATGTAGAAAAATTAAAAAAAACTTACCTTAATGATATTAAATGCTGTGTCCTGTTATCGAATTTATAAAAAACACTATACATGGAGAAATTTGCAAATAACCGTTAATCATACACAAACAGACGGTCACCAAACACACATTAATTAATAAACAACTAAGATTAATGAGACGATAATAATGATGATGATGCTGCTGCTATTCAAGAATACACTGAGAAAGAATTTTATGTTGTAAGAACAAAAACAAAACAAGAAGGAGTAAAAAAGAAGCAAAAACAAGTTTTAAGTTTATATTTCTTATTTTTGAAAATTAGTTAGTTGCTGTTGTAGTTTGTTGTTGTTTTATCAACGATTTTTTTTTAATTTATTATATGTATGTATGGTTGGTTAAAAGAAGAAGCAGTACAAAAAAAACTTAAGTTAAAAGATGGTGACAAAAACAAAAGCACACGCAAGCAAACACATACAACACAAACACTCTATGTTATAGAATATATTCAATGGCATCAATAGAACCAGTTCAACTGGGTCTTCAACAATTGAATTTTATTTTAATTAATTTTTTTTCATTTAAGTGACACTTTTTATTTGATTAAAAGTTATCTATATAATTAATAGGCAATGCGATTTTTTGTGACCCCTTTTACTCTTACAGTATACATCCGATTTTGGCCAAAGGCGTATCATTTTAAAGGTGTTTCTTCGCAGATGTGCACAATATATATATTAATAAGATCGGTTCAGGGTTTTGGGAGCTATAAGTATTTGAAGTTGTTACTAACACATGGAAACAAAAGTCACACGTACGTATGTTGGAACTAAAAAACAAACAAAGCAAGAAACTAAACAAAAAGAGTAAACAATGCAGTAATCCAGTGATGCCATATATAATCTTAAAAAATTATTTTTTATCTGTACTCATTTTACATATGCAAACATATCTTTACAATCTGAATTTTTAATTTAATTTCGAATAGGGAGGCGGAGCTCCCATTATGTACTCTAGTTTTTATAATTGTTTAGTTTTTTATTATTATTTATTTTGGTGTTATTATTGTTTATCTTAATAGTTGTTGCTTTTTAACATGAAATATGTTTTTGCACATTTTTTTCGTTATTTTTATTATTTTCTTAAATTGTTTAATTAGTTGAAATGTTTATCTTATTTATTGCTTATATGTATGTACTTTTAATTATAAATAATTTTTATTATTGCTACTGTATTTTGCATAACAATTTCTTTTATAATGATTTAATAATTAAGGCAGTTACTACTTGTTGTGGTTGGTTGTTTTTTAAGGAGTATTATTACCGGTTTCTTGCAATTGTCAGTGATGACTACTGTTTTAGCTTAAATTGTGTTCCTTTAACACCAACAACAACATCAACAGATTCTTTTACTAACACGTCTTACTCTTCCTCAATATGTTGTGAAGAAACTTTAGTGGCTGGCTACTTGTCTTGAACAGTTGCCACAAACAACACAGACAGCATCTTGTCTTTAATACACACACACACACATATATACACATTAACTCTACACCACCACCAACTTTAACACTTCTCAACCTAAACATCTAACCAAACCATCCACTTTGTTTCTGGCTTTGGACACAATTTCTATATGAAAAAAATCACCAAACAAGAGACATTGTTGGTGGAGTCAGCAGTGTTAGCTGCTGCTGCAAAAGCCGTTTTTTTCCTACTTTATTGTTGTTCTTGGTTTTGGTTACATTCCAAGCTAAGCTTGTTACTGCAAGTTTTTTATTTTCTTATCTACTTTGTATTGTTGTTGGCTTTATATTAATGACCGAAAGTTAACTTAAACTACAACAGCAACAACATCACTTTGAATTTATTTCTTTTTTAGCCTAATTTTTTTTTCATTTAAACGTGTCTTTTTTTATTTCTTAAACCATTTTTTGTTATAAACTTTATTTACATTTTTATGTGTTGTTTAGTTTATATGTTTTGTTAACATTTCGTTTTTATTTTTAACAATTTTTTTCATTACACACGCGTTATAGGTTTAAGCATAAACTACAAAACATCTATTCTTTTAAAAATCCAATTTAAAACTAAATGAAAAAAGCAAATAAGAAAATTGCCTTTTTTTGTTATTTTCTTGTTTTGCTTTTTGTCACGTATTCGCAATGTAAAACAGGGTTGTTGTCAATATAAAAACACAAAGCCTAGAAAATACAACTCTAATTTACAAGGTGTTTCAGATAAATGTAAATAAAGTAACAAATGTTGCATACACATTCAAATATTTTAAACTCAAGGAATAAAGTGGAAGGGAAACTAAATTAACGGTTATTTTGAAGAAATTTTATGGAATTGAAATAAAGACAATCGTTTTAAATAACGAAAAAAAAATAACATTATAAAAAATCAGAAACCAGCAAAAAATTGAAAATTATTTCCAATTAAATATATAGAATAAAATAAACGTATCAACAGGTTAAAATTGGGTACATAACAAAAACAAAATAGATTTACTTAAAAATTCTTTTTTCTAATTTGTAGCCCTTTGCAACTCTCTTTACACAATTTCACCATACACCAACTGCTTTAAATATTCATGTACACAATTACATGTGTATATTAACATTTTTGGCATAAACCTATTGGTACACGTGATTTTTAATATTCGCAAAACAAAAATGTTTAACAACAAATAATAACCCTCTACTAACACAAATTAACAACAATAAATCAACACAATGTAAACATGCGCTTAAACGTCAGACATTGAGATAAATTTTGAATTTTTACACATACAACAAATATTGACAAGAATATGTATTTTTTATTAAATTTTTACTCCCCACTAATACGAGTCGTTTATCTCTGAGAGTATAATATAAAAACAAAAAAAAAAAAATAACTAAACAAAAATTAATTTTCCGCTTGTTCAGGTTACAGTGGGGAAGAAAACGAATTATGTTTTATTAAATTTCAAATTAGTTTGAAAACTGCGGATAGATAGATCAATAGAATGATAGATAGGTAGATAGATAGATAGATAGATAGATAGATAGATAGATAGATGATAGATAGATAAATAAATATATAGATAGATATAGATAAACAGATATGTATACATAGATAAGCCGATAGATTGTCATCAGAAGCAAGCGTCAGTGCATCGACATTCCACCACTTTTGACCTCCACTGTACCACACTAGCAGTAGCTGAGAACTACTACTATGTTGAAATTATGCCGCTAGCAAATGGCTGAAATCTAAATATAAAAATAAAATGCAACAACAAAAATTTTTGTAGAGTATTCTTTGCAGGCGAATTTTTTGTTCGACGTCTGTCTTTAATACGCTTCTTTAAACTCTGTGTTGTAGATTTTGCTCTCGTGGTCGGACGTGTGTGTTGCGCTGTAAATTCGTTGCCAAATATATTATTTTTTTAAGTTTAAGACAAAAACAAAAAAAATCTTATTTAGAGCTGCTGCGCTGCGGTTGGCTAATAATATACATAATTATTTAAAAAAGAATAAAACAAAGTAAATTTCTTGCAATTAAATTTTTAATATATAATAAACAATATTTAACTAACAAAGTTTTTCGAGTGTAAGAATTAAAGGAAGAGAAATAACAGTAAAGGATAAGCAAAAAAAAAAAGGGTTAAAAAAGCAACACTCCGGGGGGTCATTGTTATTATTATTTATTAATGGTGTTTTTAGTGCTAAATAATTGTTTACTTTTAAATTTAAAAAAAAAAAACGAAATCTTAAAATTTATTAAAACTAACGAGTGCAAAAATATTTTTAAAAGAAATTCAAAATTATTTAATGAAATCTTTTGAATTTTTGTGTGAAATTATTCTTAGTGTGTGTGTCTGATTGCGTAGAATCTATTTTTTGTTGTTGTTTTTTTTTTTTTTTGGTTCAACATTTTGCTGCCATAAAATTTGTGTTTATTTTTGGAGCTCCTAGACCGTGCGGGGTTTTTTATTTTATTTTCTTTTTGCTTATCTCTTCATCTCATCTCTTATTTGTCTATGCTCTCTTTTATCTTTTGCTGTTTTTATAAGGCATTTTCTTTTCAAAAACAAAATAGGAAAATGCACTGACACACACCGTGATACACATACACACTTTCTTTGTAAACAAAGTAAAAGTACAAAAGAAAAGTAAAACAACTTTACAACAACAAAATACCGCTAGGTACATAACAATTTCGCAAAAAAAAAGTTTTGTTTTTCTTTAATAAAATTTGTTCATATTTTTATGGATTATGTAATATTAGCAAAACAACAAATGAAAATTTTGTTAAAAATATTGAAGTGATTGATCTTTATAGTTGTGTGTGTGTTTTATGTGTATTTTTATAACGCAGAACTTTAAAAGATTTAATTCCTTAAATCATCTAAAGCACAACTTTACCGGTTGCATTGCAGTTTTTATGTAGCGCTGTGTTTCTAAAAGATTTTATTAATTCTTCTGAACATATGTACATACATATGTTCGTTTATATCAATCATTGATAATAACAGCTAGAGTTTTGAAGTAAAAAGCAATAAATTACTTGATTTTTGTTAAGTAGCTTGGTAAGTTTTTTGTTGTTTGTCGTTTGAAGCTTTTCTATTCTCTGTCATCTTGTCTATTCTTTCGTTCTTTGTATAAACTATTTATGAAAAGATTTTTTAGCATTATTTATTTCAAAAGATAAATTTTAAGTTAGTTAATGGTCATTAACCTTTTGATAATAAGTTGACCCCCTATTATGGTCCTACAAATAGTGATGATTTTAAGCTTATTAGAATTTCACATTAGAATGGACCTTCTAATTCTTGACCACTAACAGGCCTCTTGAATTGATATGATTTGTGTTGACCTTTCCCTTTAAACTGGTTCGCTTATCATGGAATTCATTAGGTGGTGAGATAGAATAGATTTTTCCAAATAAGTTCGTCCCATATTGTATAGTTGTAGACGTAAATGTCCTAATGTGGTTCCACTAAAAATACTTATCATCATACCTCAAACTTTTTCATCAGCTTTATCTTTAGTCGGTGTCATACAAGCCATCATATATGACTCGCTGTGTTAGGTTCACATTCTCAAGTTCCCTTTCATTTATAGCAATCGCATTAGGTTTTTCATTGCCGATTTTCCAAAAGTGGACCGGAAATCATATGGTGAGTTTATATAGCATATGCTAAGAAGAGATCCTATCTAGTACAACCAAGACCAGTTGTTGTCAGAATAGCGTGCTGTTGTGGTGTAGACTCCTCAAGTTGTGGCTGTTTGCTCTGTTCGTAAAATATGTTAGCGAAGATGTTCTCTATAAAATGTTAAAGTTGATGCTACGTGCTCATAAAGAGTTACTGGTGACATCTTGCAGTGCTACTAATAGACGGTAATCGAAGTTAGTTTCATGTATAAGCAGTAACGAGGTTTCATATATCCTTCAAATAACCAGACTGCATAGATCATCCATATTTAATCAAATATCTCCCGTGAAACGATTTTTAATCCGGGGGTTTTGTATTTAGGTCCAAGCTAGAAAATTGGGCTACTTTAGTAGGGTTAGTCCATAAATCCATTATGTGAAGTGAAGATAAGCTGTTGGACAGTTAAATATGTGGTGGGTATCATGGGGACCCTGACAACATGCTGGACATATATTAGGGACGGCACGGTATATGAGGGACCAGTAGGCGTTGATCCTGTTGTTCCATCCCAATCTCAGTTGCGCCAGAACAGCTCTTGTTCTTCGCATCAGGTTCTTCTCTATTTCTGCTATAGGTGGTGGGCGATCTCCAAGATTGACATTCATGCAGTAACCTGAAACCGCGGTATTGATGGCGTCTCTATGTATATCGTTCAATGCTGCTGTATATGACTTCCAACAGTGTTGTGTTATAGTTGGGATGACTCCTCCGGTGACATCCTAGGAGGAACAGTTTAGTTAGCATGACTGGGAGGACCTTCTTTTCCTCATATAGGTGATGTCTCCTAGGTTATTTGCATGTAGCCCGTTAGGGTTCGTAGGGCATCATTTTATCAGCTTTGAATTTTTCTCCAATGGGTATCACTGTGCGAAGGATATCACACTGGAGCAGCATAATTGACCACTGACCGGCCAATTGTTTTATAGGTAGCTAACAAAGTTTCTTTGTCCATCCCCTAAGTGCTGCCGGCTAGCGCTTTGAGGAACTTGTTTCTACTTCGCAATCTATCGGCTTAGGAGGTAAACTTGCTGTCAAAGGCGGCTCCCAAGAACTTGGGGTAGTTCAACTAATACCTGTTGTCATTGATGGGGGTTATGGTAACCTGTGCCCTCACTCATAACAGCCGTAGTTTGTCTACGGTTTAATGGTTTTATCAAACCTGCTTTATGAGGAATATGTGGCGTAACAAACTACTGCGCTAAGGTGATCGTTGTCATTAATGTGTGTTATGATAGTATCTGTTCTCTCTCTAAACGCTCGCAGAAATTTAAATCTAACAGAGACTGCTTTGTAGTCTGCAGCGATGTTGTGTCGTTTGCATCGGAGTAGTATTTGCACTCATTAAAACGTGATAATGAGATAATAGCATTTATGGACATTCTGTTTTAATAAAAGTGTAATTAGAATATTTTCTGAAGATAAACTGGGTCAAGATTATATTAAGATAAGGCTAATATAATACTCTAACGATCTTTCAGTTTATTATTTAATCAAAAATATTAATATTTGTTTTCCTTTTCACTATTTAATTCCAGTTACGAACGCACAAATAAACAAAAACAAATTTGCACAGAATTAACACAAAACAAAAACGATCAACATGGATCCCGAAGCATTTTTAGATATGGCCAATCAGGTCATTAAATTGAAAATGTTTCCCTATTTCGATATCGCACACAGTCTATTAGCCGCCCTAGCAGTACGTGAAGATTTGGGGTCAAATGCTCAGGCTTTCTCACGTAAACATCCCTTAGCCTGTTGGTTGTCGACAATGTTGGTGATATTTTCCGGAGCTATGGTAGCTAATGGTTTATTGGGTGAGCCCATATTGTCGCCATTGAAAAATACACCACAATTAATGGTGGGAACTGTGGTGTGGTAAGTTATATTTAATATAGTTAAAGATTTGTGGGCTAATAGAAGGAAATTGTTTTAGGTACATGGTATTTTATACTCCCTTCGATATTGGTTATAAAGTGGCCAAATTTTTACCCATTAAACTAGTGGCCAGTGCTATGAAAGAAATCTATCGTGCTAAGAAAGTCTATGATGGTGTTTCACATGCTGCCAAATTATATCCAAATGCCTGGATTATCATGATTATTATAGGTACTTTAAAGGGTAATGGTGCTGGTTTTACTAAACTATTTGAACGTTTAATACGTGGTGCCTGGACTCCAACTGCCATGGAATTTATGCAACCCTCTTTGTAAGTGTTTTGAAAGCCTTTAAAGGAATTTAAGGAATTTATATTATTTCTTTTTACAGCTACACAAAGGCTTCACTTTTGGCTTCCATTATCTTTGTTTTGGATAAGAAAACTGATTGGATTTCTGCTCCACATGCCTTGGTCTACTTTGGCATTGTTATCTTTATGGTTTACTTTAAGTTGTCATCGATTTTATTGGGGATACATGATCCCTTCTTGCCATTTGAAAACTTATGTTGTGCCATATTCTTTGGCGGCATTTGGGATAGTTTGGCTAAGATTTTGGGCCGCGGTCAAGCCAAAGAAGGCGAGGGCAAAGATGTTAAGAAAAGCAACTAAAAGACTTGCAATACTCAGTAAATTTATAATGTTATAAACACAACATCCTAACGAAAACGAAGTCGATTTAAATTTAAAACATGTTTTAATTTTTCAACAAACAAAAAAACGAAAACGAAATGCAACACAAAGAGACCTATCCTAAGCCAAATCAAACTAGACAACACCCATTTAACGGCTACAAAACGAAATACCTAAACATTTGGCCATTTGTTTTCCTCTTTTTTTATATAAAATTCAACAAGAATTTATTTTATTTTTATTAACAAAAAAAAAAACTAGTCATTGTCTAAGTTTTAGTTTAAAAGTCTTACTTATTATTTAGTAACCCAGTGGGTGGGTGTTTATTAAATAATGACATAAAGACTTTTATTTTAAATTTTAACCTTTTTTTATAATTTTTTTTTCTACAACAATTGCAATTTATTAAATACGCACACAGTAATTGTTAGTTATAAACAAAATAATAATATTTTAACAATTAATTACTTTTACAACAGCAACAACAACATAACGATCTTTAAACAACTTATCATTTTATCTAATAAATTTTAAATAAACATTGACTTTTAATGAAACCTACAAATCTAAAACCAAAAATTATTTAAATGAAATTTTATGTTTTAAACAAATTATTTCTAAAATTAAAAATTATGTTTTCTTTTTTGTAATTAGATTTTAAGTGATGTTTTGTTTTTAAATAATAATGATGTAGATGATCATGATGACAAAAGTTAAGAGTGCAATGTATTTGTATGTAATTGTGAATTATAATTTTAATTGTATAATACTTTTAAGAATGAGCAAAAAAACAAAAACAATAATAAAACAAACCAACAACACCTTTTTTTGAGATACAAAAATAAATGTGGAGTTTTTTTTTTCAATTTTCAAACTGAACGTTAAAGGAATTTCTAGTTTTCTATGGCATTAAAAAGGAAATAATACTGGTTGTTAGAGAAAATACTGGTTTTTGTAAAATGTAGTTTTTAAGTCAAAACTGATTTCGCAAGAAAATAACATTTCTAATCCCCTCATTTTATAAAACGAAGGTTTTGGCTTAAGAAGAGTTAAACACCATAAAAACTGGGCATATCCTGTCAGAGATCTTAATGTCCATTGTGATTTCCTTCAAAAAATGAAGATTCATAAACAGAACAACAAAAGTAACACAACTACAAGTAAAACCAGAAAGAAAGTAAAATTATAGATATAACTACCAAATCGGTACCCCAAAGAATAAAGAGATAAAAGAGATGATCTTTGTCCCCCTATAAAGTCCAGTCAAAGAAGTGACTAATGGCCCCTGACAAAACCTAGTTTTCTGCGAGGATCAATTATCAAATATCAGCTATTTCAGCCTGAGACTGCGACTCTGTATCCTAGAACAGTTGTAAATTATATGCCCGATCGTCACCACTTCCTTCTCATCCTCTCATAACCTACAATAGTCCGGTATATAGTTGTCCCACTTACTGACAAAGACCTCAATGAATAAAGAGATAAGAGAGATGATCATTGTCTTCCTATAAAGCCCAGTCGAAGAAGTGACTAATACCCCTTGACAAAATCTAGTAAACTGCGAGAAACAAGACCCGCAATATCAGTCATTTCAGCCTGAGAATCTGTATGCAAGGACATCTGCAAATTAAATACCCGATTGGCTTCATTTTCATCCTCGCAATAGTTCGATATGTTGCTGTCAAACTTATCGACAAATGCCTCAAATAAACAGTGCCCTATTACCATACCTATCAGAATCCTTAGACTGCGTCTATACACTCCTATAAGTATTTTCGTAGCTCCTATATCAAGTTTTAGCCATAGGGACTTTGATACATTGCAATATAATCTACTATTCCAGGATTGGTATGTCACGGATTCTTTCGAATATCAGCCTGCAATAGCAGAGCCTGGTAATGAGTTGAAGTACAAAATTCGTTTGAATAATACTGGGAAATTTATTTAAAATCTGAATTTTTTTCATGTTATATTTTTGAACGTTTGTCGCTTCGTTTTATAAAATTACACCATTAATAGAAATATGGGTTTTCTTAAAAATACTGTTTTTAGGCAAATACTGGTTTTGTAAGAAAATAAAATTGTTTAATGAAAAAATACGAATTTTCATTAAAATACAGTTTTTTTTAGAAATTTCTTAAAAAAACCAATAGTTTTGGAGGAAATACATTTTTTAATAAAAAATACGCCTTTTGAAAAAATTACAAATTTTTGAAAAAATTACAAATTTTTGAAAAAATTACAAATTTTTGAAAAAATACAAAATTTTTGAAAAAAATACAAAATTTTTGAAAAAAATACAAAATTTTTATGAAAATATTAATTTTTAGAGGAAAATATAATAATAAAAATTAGCTTTTTCATAAAAAATACTGCTTTTTAAGAAAATACTGGTTTTTGACAAAAATACATATCGGAAGAATTTATAAAAAAAAACTGTTTTTTGGAGGAAAATAAAATTTTTAATAAAAAGGTATGGGATTTTATAAAAATACTGGTTTTTGAAGAAAACACTGGTTTTAGAATAAAATACAATTTTTTGAAGAAAATACTAAATTTTTAAGAAAAGATTGATTTTTGAGGAAAATAATTTTTTAATAAAACAAATCAATGTTTTCATTAAAAATACTGTTTTTAAGAAAAAAAATTGGTTTTGGAGAAAATACAAATTAAAAGAATTTATAAAAAATAGTATTTTTTGCGGAAAAAAGTTTTAATTAATAAACTGCGTTTTCATCAAAAATACTGTTTTGAAAAAATTACGTCTTTTTGTAAAAATACGGGTTTTTGGAGAAAATACTGTTTTATTAGAAAATACTGGTTTTTTTTAGAAAATACTGGTTTTTGAAAAAAAACACTGGCTTTTTGAGAAAATACAATTTTTTAAAAACTTAATAAACAAAGACTGTTTTTGAGGAAAATAATATTAAAAACTACAGTTTTTTAAGAAATTTTTAAAAATACCGGGGTTTTGAGGAAAACAAATGTTTTTAATACAAAATAGGAGTTTTCATTTAAAACACTTTTTTTTAAAAATACATATTGGTTTTTGAAGAAAATGATGTTTTTAAACAATTTATAAAAAATACTGTTGTTTTTTAAGGAGAACTACCGGATTTTATAAAAATACTGTTGGAAGAAAATACTGGTTTACAAAAAAAAGTTTTTTGAAAATTTTTAAAATATACTGTTTTTTAGGAAACTAAAAAAAATTTTTTCTTCATAATATTAAAAAAAATACTGTTTTTTAAGGAACATAAAATGTTTTAATAAAAAAATACCGGTTTTGCCATACAATTGTATGTATTTATTGATAGTCTGTATAGTTGTTGCAGAAGTTGACAGCCTTTAGTCGAGGTTTGTCTTCATTGTCACTTTCGATCAACTTCTATGAGTTTCTAAGACGTTTGCTAAGTGACATTCACAAAATTGTGAAACCTTTCACAAAATTGTGAAACCTTTCACAAAATTGTGAAATAGAATTTTATTATGCTAGAGAAACTTAAACTTTTTTTTCAAAATTTATCTACAAATTTTATGTTTTTAATTTATATTCGTTATAAATTAAACTTACCTTAGATGTTAGGATGTGCTGGTTAAGTTTGCTCTCGAACTATCATGTATGCAGCACCAAGTCATACTTCTACTCTAGAGTTGAAAGAATTTGATTGGCAAAAACTGGCCAAACTGGAGTAGATTTTGTACATAGTTTCTGTATCTGTAATAATGTTAAAAAAGTTTCTATTTAAATAAATGTGTTTTTTTTATATTTTTTAATATCTTACCTTTAAATAATGAAATTCCTGAGGAAAAAGTGTATTAGTTGTACAACTAGTTCTAGAACACATGATTTGAGTCTGAATTCGTTCTAGTTTGGTTTTGAGACTAATGATTTTTGTTCGAAATTGTCACTTTCGGAACTGGTTCTAAGGAAGCGTTATCGAGTCGACACTCGTTCTTTAAAACGCTTCTGGAATTAGTTCTTTAATTAAGGTTTTTTGTTTGAATTTATATAACCTTGGAATTAGATCTAGGGAAACTGTAGAAAACTTATAAACAAATATTTCTTTTTTTCTTTCCGATTCTGTTTTCACTCGTTCTAAAACTAGTAGTTTTTAGAACAAGTTCTAAAATTTTTCCTGGGCAATCTTTACAATTTATAAAAAACTTCTTCCGATCTTAATTGTGATGCTTTTGTGTACATTACCCTTGATTTACTTTAAAATTTCTAAACAATTTTTTAATAATTTTATTTTCTTTTTTAAGGTTTTCTTGTTGTAAACCTAAAATTTAAGCAAATATTTTTTATTCATTTCTTTTTTTTTAAATTTTTTGTCTGTGAATGTTTTTTTTTTAATTTTATTTGTAAAATATATATTTATGTATTTTTTTTTGCTTTTGTTTTATAATTAGTAAGTTTTTTTTTTGTTATAAGTTATGTCTTTTTTTTTTTGTTTTTTGTTGTGAAAATATTTTCATAATTTAATGTTAAATACAGAATGTGTTATTATAATTGTATATTTTTGTATATTGATCGGTAGTTTGTTAAATTAATAATATGTTTAAATTATTACTTATAAGTTGTGTTAAATATTATTTGTCCGTTTTAGTTATTAATTAAGATTTTAAAAATAATATAATAATAATAATGATTAAACATATTCATAAGGTACATGAAGACATACAATTGAATGTATTTAAAAAAATATATAAATATTTATATAAAAAAAATGTATAAAATATAGAAAAAAATATAACAAAAATATAATAATAAATAAATTTAAAAAATAAAAGAAAAATTAAGTAAACTGTGTAGGAGATTAAAGGGAAACATAAAATAATAAAGAAAGATAGAGAGCCAAAGAGAGATTCAAAATTAATACTCAATAACTTAAAAACAAAAGAATTTCTTTTAAAGATTTTGAAAATTTTACAAAAGAGATCCATTTTATACAGAAATTCGAGAAAAGAAAAACTAATAATAATTTAGAGAAAATAATATAATACACATGGAATGTTAAATTATTAACAAAAATACAAAAGAATAAATTTAACTAATTAAAAACAAATTATCTTATTTCTTTCTCTTAATAATTTACATTAATCAACAAACAACTACTACATACTTTACATAATGATGATACGAATTCTTCAATCAAATTCTTTATAAATTATTCTTATTATTGTTATAATTTCATCATTTAATTATTTGTGCTCAGCTATGTTGTGGCAGTAGTTGTACTATTATTGATATTTAAATTATTACTGCTGCCGTTACCCAATAAATTGAGTAATTTTTGTCGTGTCCTTTTATCACTAACACATACACACTGTATGAGATTCATTAATTGTTTATTCGAATATTGTGGCGGTTCTAAGCTTTTCTGTTCCATTATCCATTCTTCTAATTGTTCATTTGAGAAATAGTAGGCCTTAATGAATATATCAACATATTGACGATATTCAATATATTTTTGATTCGAAATTAATTCGAGTATTGACATGAAATTAGTGAAATCTAATTGCATGAGAGCTCGGCCGCCGGCAGAACATTTTTTGACATTAGAGAAACTGTAAAATAATACTTTTTATAAATTAAGTTCTTAATTTTTTTCTTTTCCTCTTTTTATTTACCCTTCCACTAATAGATGTGTGGCCACATGAGCCATAGACTGCCAAACGGGTTCGGCTGGTATGGTAATATCTTTAGCAATTTCCTCCAAACGCATGGCAAAATTTTGTATATTCTAGATTACAGTAATACAATTTATCTAATAGACACAAATTTTAATCAATATTATACTCACCCTATTCATTATATCAATATAGGCATTATGTTGAAAACTAACATGATTAACATCCCATTTTACTTTTGCTATCATGGCTAGAATAGCAGTTAAATCGAAAACTCTCGAAGTAACGCATGTATATACCGGCCTGGCTACATCAGACATAAAATCGATATAATCAAAATAAGATGTAAGGAGTGTTCTGTCCTGTATCGGCAGCAAATGATTTAAATAGTTTTGTAGTATTTGGAATTGTTGTGTCATACAGTGGCCACTTTCTACGGCTACAATACGATGGAAGAGCCCGTAGAGTGTATCGGGATTAGCGAGTTCATTGTTGATCTGAAAAAGGACATAAAAATAATGATTCTTTCTAGTTCAGTTCTATTTCTATTCTAGTTCAACTCTATTTCAGTTCTAGTTTAGTTTTAGTTCAGTTCTAGTTTAGTTCAGTTCCATTTCAGTTCTTTTTCAGTTGTAGTTCAGTTCTAGTTCAGTTTTAGTTCAGTTCTATTTCAGTTCTAATTCAGTTCTAGTTCAGTTCTAGTTTAGTTTTAGTTCAGTTCTAGTTCAGTTCTATTTCAGTTCTAATTCAGTTCTAGTTCAGTTCTAGTGCAGTTCTAGTTCAGTTCTAGTTTAGTTCTAGTTCAGTTCTAGTTCAGTTCTAGTTCAGTTCTAGTTCAGTTCTAGTTCTAGTTCAGTTCTAGTTCAGTTCTAGTTCAGTTCTAGTTCAGTTCTAGTTCAGTTCTAGTTCAGTTCTAGTTCAGTTCTAGTTCAGTTCTAGTTCAGTTCTAGTTCAGTTCTAGTTCAGTTCTAGTTCACTTCTAGTTTAGTTCGAGTTCGGTTTATGTTTATTTTACTTACCAGTGACGTAAAGTTTAAAGGCCAAATTTTAATATTTGGCAATATGTTTTGCTTAACATATACCAGTTTCTGCTCCAATTTGTTAGAATAAAAATTGTCCATTTGTACGGGCTAAAAAAATACCAACAAAATTTTAAATATAAAACTTAATTTCCATTTCTTATTAAAAATCCTTACCGCATCCTTGGCAAATATTTCATGCACAGCAAAAGCATAGAAATCCATTAACTCCAACATGCTCGCTATAATTTTAGGCGAAATACAATGTAAAAGTTTACACATTTGTAAATAACGTCCTATACAGCGAAACACATTCAAAGTAGTGTTATTAACCAGTAACTGTTGATTAGGTGACGTTTCATCATAGTCCTTGCTTTGTAAACTTTTATGATCATCATCACTTTCCTCTTCGCTAAAATAACACGAAGCTTCATCAACAATACCAGATAATATGTCTTCCTCTAGCATGGCCACATCTAGACCACCATCAAAGGGAGAGCTTTTCTCACTGAAACGTAGAAAATAACCATAGGAACCATAAATGGAACTGCCACCGTCTTGAGAATGCACTGAAACTAATTCATCACAGTTATTGTTGCTAGTAGGAGAATTATTGGCGGATGTAGAGCTGGTAACCAACAAGGCAATGGGAGGAGATTTATGGCGACGTAAGGTATGACGTATAGAGCGGAATTCCTATAAGAAATAATCAAAAATGAATAATCAATTACATTAGGGAAACTGAAATCTCTGTTACCGGCAATTGTAAAATATTAGCAAACGAATCCACCACTGTCCAAGACTCATTATCCAAAAATAAACATATCTCTTCCAAACAGGAACTGTGATAACGCTGAAAGAATTCCTCACTTTGCAATTGCATGGTTTCTATCAATTTTTCCGAATGTTCGCCACAAAACTCCAATCCAACTTTCTTAAGTCTTTGTATTATGGATAGGACTTGTATGAAATGATCATATTTTAACATTTTCAATTTGGAACTTTGTAAAAATATACAGATTTTTGTTAATATATCATTCCATATGCGAGATTGACCCTTTTTCAGTTTCTCCTGTATGTAGACATCTGGGGAATCTGGCATATCGAGAGCATAAAGTTTGTAGTTTTGATGCCATATAACAATTTGATAATAGGAAGCCAATATTGTCCAGAATGTTTTACACAAACTTATTAAACATGGTATGTATTTGTCTGCTTCGACCTGTTCGCATAATTGTTCATATAACATTTTCATGTTTTCGTCTAGATTTGGATCATTATAGCCACGTAAGACGGAATTCACCGAGGAATGTATGGCGGATATAAAGTTGATATGAAGCTGTACAAAGATACTTGTTAAAAAATCTTAAATTCTTCAATCAAAAGCTCTTACCTGATCCATTGCTATTAAGGATTTATTGAGCAATTTATAGGCTTCTTGCAATTTGGCATATTTGCGCATATCAAAATTTAAAATCATCTATAATAATAACAAATATTAGTTGGTTAAATTATCTTTACAACATAAGTTTAAGTTACCTCATTTAAAACAGTGTCTAGTTGGAATTCTGTTAGCAGTAACGTCTCCTGTAGTTTTTTATTTAAAGATTGCACACAATTGTATTGCATGAATTCGCTGGCAGAATCTTTACAGGTTAAAAGAAGCGAAATAGCTCCAGAATAATTGCATTCACTTAAAAGCTTTTGTACCTCAACATCCGTTGATTTCTGCAAAAAAATAAAATTTTTTAAAATATAAAATTAATGATATTTTGATAAAACATTTTTTACAAAATATTTGATAAAACTTTCAAAAGAATCAAGAATTTGAAGTGATTAATTAAGTTCTATTTTAGTTCTAGTGCAGTTCTAGTTCAGATCTAGTTCTGTTCTAGTTCACTTCTAGATCAGTTCTAATTCAGTTCTAGTTCAGTTCTAGTTCGGTTCTAGTTCAGTTCTAGTTCAGTTCTAGTTCCGTTCTAGTTCAGTTCTAGTTCAGTTCTAGTTCAGTTCTAGTTCAGTTCTAGTTCAGTTCTAGTTCAGTTCTAGTTTAGTTCTAGTTCAGTTCTAATTCAGTTCTAATTCAGTTCTAGTTCACTTATAGTTCTTTTCTAGTGTAGTTCTAGTTCAATTCTAGTTTAGTTCTAGTTAAGTTCTAGTTCAGTTCTAATTCGTTTATTTAAAAATGCCCAAACTCACCAATTTCTTTATAGCCTGCAAAGTATTCAACAACTCCTTTAAAATCTCACGCTTACGATACGAAGCCAATATCTCCAGACTAGTGGTGGTTAGATTTTGTTTAGCATAATTTAAGTACGAACGAGCTTTACGGCAGGTCCACAAAGATTCTTCTAATTCCTTTTGTGTTTCATTGATGGCAGCAAACTCAATATTACAGGCACTACGCTGTTCCAAAATATTTTGTAAAACTTGTTTTGATAAGACCTTATGTTGGGTACGCAACTGAACCATGGTCGTTTCAATTAGTTCATAATCAACACCAGAGCTTAAAACTTTCTGTAGAAACAAAAACATAAAGAGAGAAGAAAACAAAACAATGATGAAATACGTTCAACCAAAAGTAATAAAAAAAAACAATTGCATTTTGTAAAACAGGTTTCAATGCATTCTCGTAACAAATAATTATGTACTTAGTTGGCTACGTCACAAACATACACACAAACCTAAATGACAACTAGCACTTTCCCCTCAAACTTTCCCTCCCACTCACACACATTCTATGCTTCTTTGACTTACCTGTAATTCATACATTTGTGCATTACTTTCTGGTTGAAAATAGATTCCTTCTATACTTTCTAATATTTCCTGATCAGATTGTTGTGCTCCCTCTGCGCTGCCATCTGTTTCATCTGTCTTATCGGGGGATTTCTTTGATGATTCGATTTTGTTTGGCTCTGCTGCAGTCACTGTTTGTATAAAATAGTCTGAAAATCCCATTGCTGGTATTTTCAATTGCCGATTGGTCTATTGAGCAAATAATTATAGAAATTTAATGGATTTCATGGAAAACCTTATTAATTATTTACCTGTTTGTGTAACAAATCCATAAATTTTGTTTTAAACTCGTCCATTTTTGCCTTTGAGTTCTGCATCTTTTTTTTGTCTGTTTTGTGCAAAGAAAATTAGTTGACAGACAAAGTAGTGATGACAAAGCGAAGCGATAACAGTATTGTTTAAATAGGGGTGATAGTTTTAGTTGGAATGCAATACAAGGCTAATGTAGCGATTTATTTTAAATTAAATAATAGCTTACAAAAATATATTTAATTTTTTCAAATTTTTTAAAAATAATAATTATTTTACTCCTTTTCTTCAATAATTTTATTACTATTTATATTTTTGTAAATTTTTTTCTCTTTTAACTTTACTTTGGTTTTTCAATTTAAAACATCCCTGTTTCAAGAGCAAACAATCGATAAAAGCGATTATCATCTTTAGAACAGCTGATGGCTTTGACAACCAGAAACAAATTTCTAAGTAAACAAATAATTTTTTTTCTTCACAAGCAATGCGAATATGGTAAGAATTGTTAAAAATAAACAATAATTAATGAATAATAATAAATAAAAATGTATCTTTAGCATGGCCTCGGACTTTTTCTATCCCAGCATAGGTGGAGTAGAAGAGCATATATTCAATTTATCTCAGATTTTACTAAAAAGAGGACACAAGGTTTGTTTCACTCACAATTTGTTAGAAATTTATATTTAATCAATGATTCCTTTTAGGTAATAATACTAACTCACTGCTATGGCGATTGTAAGGGTATACGTTATTTGACCAATGGTCTAAAGGTGTATTATCTGCCCATTAAAGTTTTCTATGCTCAATCGATATTGCCCACAATTATTTGTAATGCTCCGTTGATAAGAAGTGTTTTAATTCGTGAACAAATTGAATTAGTTCATGGTCATTCGGCATTTAGTGCTTTGGGTCATGAGGCGATGACAATAGCATCCTTAATGGGTTTAAAGGTGAGAGTATGAAATTTCGTTGAGGCTTCAAAATTATTTTTGTTTTTTCATTTGCAGACCGTTTTCACTGATCACAGTTTATTTGGTTTTGCGGATTTATCCGCCGTGTTCACCAATAAAATGTTGGAAATTGATTTAACTTGTGTTAATCATTGTATATGTGTTTCCCATATAGGTAGGAAAAGAACCACAAATGATTAAGAGAGATAATTGGTTATTATTGATATGTTTTTCTAGGCAAAGAAAATACTGTATTGAGAGCTCGTGTTCCAAAAGAAAAAGTTTCTGTGATACCAAATGCTGTTGATACTGCCCTATTTACACCAGATCCTAGCCAAAGACCAACTGATGGTACAAGTAAGTATTAAATCAGCTGCAAACGAATTCATTTACAATTTATGTTCTTCCTTTCCAGTCAATATCGTTGTTGCTTCCCGTTTAGTTTATCGCAAAGGTATCGATCTCTTAGCCAACATAATACCACGCTTCAAATCTATGCCACATATAAAATTCATTATAGTAGGAGATGGTCTGAAACGAGAATTGCTAGAGGAAATACGAGAAAAAGCCAATATGCAAGATCGTGTCGAAATGGTTGGAGCGGTCGATCATTCAAGAGTACGTGATTATCTGGTTCAAGGTCATATATTTGTGAATACCTCTTTAACGGAGGCCTACTGTATGGCTATTGTAGAGGCAGCCTCTTGTGGCCTGCAGGTGGTATCGACTCGAGTTGGTGGTATACCCGAGGTGTTGCCGGAAAGCCTAATTATACTTACAGAACCAGAAAGCGATTCAATTTATGAGGGTGTTATGAAAGCCATAAAACGTTTAATGGTTTATCAACAACAAAATTGTGCCATGAATAATAGAAATTTAAATTGTGTCAAATACAGCAGTAATGATCGAGCTAACGGGGAGAATGGTGTTATAGACAATGGTAGCATACAAAATGGCAAATATGCGCGTAAAAAATACAAAAGAAATAATTCCAATTCAAGCAAAAAAGAGCAGAAACACAACTCTTCCTTTAACACTGCAGATTCCCTAGATTCAGATGACTCTAAAGCGGTTCTATGCCCCTATAAATGTAATGAAATTGTTGCCTCTCTTTACAATTGGAATAATGTGACTCAACGTACGGAGAAAGTGTATGATCGAGTCATGCAAGAGCCTACTCGTAGTTTTGGTGAAATTTTACATTCCTATCTGAATGCCAATGTATGGTCTATGCTTTTGGCCATTTCCATGTTACATTTAATATTGAGATTTTTAGAATATATCCGCCCCGCTCGTTATACGGAAAAAGCTAAAGATCTTCCAAGTTATTATAAAAATTAAAAACCTTTCAGGGTTTTAATAGAAGATGTTGTTTGTTTACTTATGTATTTGTTGGTCTTTATGTTTGATGCTATTTTTTTTTAATTAAAGGCATTTAGTATTGAATTTATGTAATTTATACCAAATAGTAATTAAATTTTAGAAAATAAATAAATATGACGATATTTAGAAGCTAAAGAATCGAGTTTGTCCTAATTTAGTTGTAGTTCTGTTCCTGTTTCTTTGCTTCCCTTTTAAACTTGTCTAGGAAGCCTAAGATGTTGAGACATCAATTACAAATCAAGCTTAATTGCACCCTTTTGAAAGTTTTTATGCAAATCGATGTTGTTCAAATTTAGTTCTCGCTCAGTTCCAGTTTTTTGCTTACCTTTTTATCTGATCTAGGAAGCCTTGGATCAAGCTTAATTGCACCCTTTCGAGAGCCGTTATGTGAATCAACTTTTCTTCAATACATGCGGCATTATCCTAGTAGTAGTTTTCTAACATCTACCGACTCAATATACGTTCTTGCATTTGCTAATTGTTCATTTATTTATTTGTTTATTTTGATTTGATGTCGTTACTAAATCCAAAAATAGACGTTTCTTTTTGTTTACGATAACTATCACTGACTGAGCAAACACCCATCTCTATTAACATAACGATAAATAATAACTATTGACACTTTTTGACAACCATCCCTAGAACACATAAGAAATAGACAGCTGTTTCCAGCTGTCACCATAGAATTTATTATGAAAAGCTAAACAACAAAAACTCGAGTAATATTCGCCGTAAAAGTGAACAACATAATCAGCAATTCCTAAAACGAAATAGAAAAAAATAATAAAGAAAAAATAAAAATACCTTAAAGACAAGTTTGTGTAATTAAGAAAAAGAGAAAAACATAAATATATAACTAAAAAAAAACATAAAATAACACTAACAACATGGATCTATTGGGTTCAATACTTAATGCCATGGACAAACCTCCAACTGCCAATGAGGAACAAAAGAAATTGATCAAACGACAGAGGGAAATGGCAGAACGTTTGAAAAACAAACAGAAAGAAGAACTACTGAGATTTCGCAAATATGTGGAAGAGCGAATAGGGCGCTTTGCCAAGGATGATCGCCATCATATAGAATTTCAGCCCTTAGATAAGGTACATCGTGCTGTCATACATGAGGTAGCCGAATATGGTGGTTTCATATGTATGAGTTTTGGCTGTGAAGATATCGATCGTTATTCGGTAGTGTATAAGAAAGAAAATGCCCCCACTGAAGATGAAATTGCCGCCAGGCGTAATGGTGATGGTTGGAATGATGAAGTGGCAAAGGAATATGCCGAGAGGCGTATTAAGCAAAAAGAATTGGAATTGGAACAAAAAAGATTGGCTCGTGCTTCCGCTACCGCAGCAAATGCCGCCCCAGCCACAACTTCCACTTCAAACAATAACAAACAATCAAACCAATCCTCAGCACAAGCACAGGAAACAGAGATTAAGCCAACATTTAATTATAAGGATAAATATGCTCATTTGATTGGTCAGGAAGCTGCTTTAGAGGCAGCTCGTAAAACTGAAACAAACGTAAGTTATGGTTTTGTACCCAGTAAAAATAAAAAAGATATGCGATCCATAGAACAAACTTTGGCCGATATACAGGCCAAAAAGAGGCTTAAGTTACAGTTACAACAAGAACAACAGCAGCAGCAACAACAACACCAACAAGAGCAAGCGGAAATACCAAATGACGCTTCATCCGTTAATAACAATTCTAACATCACTATAACTACTACTCCTTCAAACGAGACATTACACTGATAATTTTAATTTTTGTTGTATATTTAACTATACTCTATTTGTAGTATATAGATTTTTTTTAATTTTAATTTTGTTAAGACTCCGTCTACTTCCTATTATAACAAGAAATACGAAAAAACGGCCATAATTAAACTTAATTTAGAAACAAACAAAAATACAAAGAACAAGAAATTGGATAAAAAATATATTAAGCAAAAGTGTGAGAGTGCAAGAGAGAAAAAGTGTGAGAGAGTAAATATTATATTGTTACACCATATTCAAAGGCAGTGGAGTTTATAAAAAAAACTTTTATTATTGATCACAAAACGTGTTAAATATCTTTTTTAAATATGTATTTGAAGCAAGAAGAAACTAGATCAATATCTGGATCGCTAATACAAATCTAGTTCAGCTCTTTTTCTGTTCTAGTTCTTGTTCAGTGTTCTAATTGTGTTTTAGTTCAGCTCTAGTTCTGTTCTGGTCACTTCTAGCTCAGTACTAGTTAAGTTCTAGCTCAGTTCTAGTTTAGTTCTAGTTCTGTTCTAGTTCAGTTCTAGTTCTAGTTCAGTTCTAGTTCAGTTCTAGTTCAGTTCTAGTTCAGTTCTAGTTCAGTTCTAGTTCAGTTCTAGTTCAGTTCTAGTTCAGTTCTAGTTCAGTTCTAGTTCAGTTCTAGTTCAGTTCTAGTTCAGTTCTAGTTCAGTTCTAGTTCTGTTCTAGTTTTGTTCTAGTTCTGTTCTAGTTCTGTTCTAGTTCTGTTCTAGTTCTAGTTCAGTTCTAGTTCAATTCTAGTTCAGTTCTAGTTCAATTCTAGTTCAGTTCTATTTCAGTTTTAGTTCCGTTCTAGTTCAGTTCCAGTTCTAGTTCAGTTCTAGTTCAGTTCTAGTTCAGTTCTAGTTTTGTTCTAGTTCTGTACTAGTTCAGTTCTAGTTCAGTTCCAGTTCAGTTCTAGTTCAGTTCTAGTTCAGTTCTAGTTCAGTTCTAGTTCAGTTCTAGTTCAGTTCTAGTTCAGTTCTAGTTCAGTTCTAGTTCAGTTCTAGTTCAGTTCTAGTTCAGTTCTAGTTCAGTTCTCGTTCAGTTCTAGTTCAGTTCTAGTTCAGTTCTAGTTCAGTTCTAGTTCAGTTCTAGTTCAGTTCTAGTTCAGTTCTAGTTCAGTTCTAGTTCAGTTCTAGTTCAGTTCTAGATCAGTTCTAGTTCAGTTCTAGATCAGTCTAGTTCAGTACTAGTTCAGTTCTAGTTCAGTTCTAGTTCAGTTCTTGTTCAATTCTAGTTCAGTTCTAATTCAGCTCTGATCTGTTCCAAATTAGTTCTCGACCAGTTGTAGAACAGCCCTACAGAAGTTTTGTTCATGTTTAATGAACTTGTTTTTAAAATGGTGTAATCAAGATAATATGTTTCAAAGTAAGCTTGTTCCACTTGGGCAACGAAATGTAGCTAAAAGTTTTGAGAAATTAAAAAAAAAATATTTAAATTTACTTCGTCCTTTAAGCATGAACTGTAAAACTGAAACTAAACATTAAAAAGTGTAAAATTAAATTGTAATAGAAAACCATAAAACAATGCCTCTGCAATACTATTACTCGTAAACATAAAAATAAAACTGCAAACATACAACATTAAAATACATGTTAATTATATATAAACAAATGTTTAAAAAAAAAAACAATTAAATTTATTTTATTATAATTTCAGTTTTAGTTTTTTTATTAGTTTAAAAACTGTGTATTAATTTTTATTATAAAGATGTTAATGATGTGCTATTATAATTTTATTTTTTTTTTTTTAATATTCTATTTTTATTATAATTAAGTTTTTTCTTCCTTCAAACTTGTTAATAATTTACAAAACAAACTTTGTACTAAAAATTAGTACAAATTTTATCTAAAACTATATAAACAAAAAAGAAAGCAATCCTCCTTAAATATTTTTTAGTTATAATATATAAAAAAAACATGAGCATTAATACTCATTTAAGTGGATGAGATGATAAAATTAATTAAATAAAACTAAATTGTAAATTTTCTTTAATATTTGTAATTTGAGTGAAAGTAAATTTATTTAGAAAAAAACTTTCTAAAGAAATTTATTTATTTGAACTACAACAACTCCAATTTTATTTAAATTGTTTAATAAAATTGTTTTATTTTTTTAACAACTGCCTATTTTTGTTTTAGAAAATTTTAGACTCTTTTAAAGTTTTTTTTTTTTTTTTTGCTTAAAACTTTAATTTTAAATATCTAAGCAATTTTAAGTTTCCTACAAGTTTTAATAGCTTTTTATTGAGAATTACGATGTAAAACAATTAACAAAATTTTGTTAGAAATTATGATTTTGTTGAATTGTTTGAATATCGAGTTTTTGTATAATTTTTTTGTTTTTTTTTTTTGCTTTTTATTTAATTACTTTGTGGGATTTTAGCAATTTTTTTATATTTTAAAACTCTTGTTTTTATTTTTCTTAATTGTCCATTTTAATCTTTATTAAGTTGTCATTTCTAAAAATAACTTGAAGTTGTAACGAATGTATTGTTTAACAGTGAACAAAATATGAAATAAATTAAGATTTTTAGTCAAGCAAAATGAAAAATGTGGTTTTATTTTAAAAAAATGTATAGATTGGGACTTCAAGGTCTTAAGACTTCAAACCTAAAACGATACGATTTTGAAAATGAGACTGGAGAAGTTAAAATGAGAATGAAAGAACAAGGGGTTTCCTATGCATTTAAAGTTTCACAAGAGAAGATCTCTATCTATCTATCTATCTATCTATCTATCTATCTATCTATCTATCTATCTATCTTTCTATCTATCTTATATAACTATCTATCTATCTATCTATCTATCTATCTATCTATCTATCTATCTATATCTATCTATCTATATATCTATCTTTCTATCTATCTATCTATCTATCTATCTATCCATTTATCTATCTATCCATCTATCTATCTATTTATCTATCTATCTATCTATCTATCTATCTATCTATCTATCTATCTACTAAACAAAGAAAATAAACACAATTTACTTATTCCATACAAAATATTGCATTTTATTGTAATTCTTAAATCATAAATATTTAAAAATATTTCTATAGTTATCTTAAATCTAAATGAGTAAATTTGTGATATAAATATTCATATTCTTTGTAATTATTGTGTCGTTAGTCCATCTTATATACTAATTATTAAATAACTTTGGAATTCATTCAATTATTGTTAATAATACGTTTCGAATTTCTGGCTGTAATACGCGGATGGAAGTACAAATAATAAATAACCATAAATACTATGCCCACATAGTAAAATGCCAATGCCATGGCACACAAAGGATAAAATAATACAGCCAACGATCGTAAATCATTATCAGCATAGAAAATAAACAATAAAACACAAACGATATTCTCTAGAGAACAAAATATATAATAGCAGAGATATTTATAGCGAGTGGGAGCATCACGTACAGAAATATACGTGAAAATATAAACTATACCCAAGACCAAACAGAAAAGGAAATTACAAAAAGAACAGCGGGCAAATTTGGGACGTTCAACTATAAAGGTGACAAAACCAAAGAGTAAAGCATGGACTAGACAAGCGATTAGAAGCCACAAGGGGAAAATGCTGGCTACAAAAGATATACAAAGCGAGCGGGAGACTAAAAAAAAGGGGAAGAATAAAGAAAAACCATTTAATTTACTTGATGAAAATGAAACTTTGCGAAGCATACGATTTACCTGCTATACAAAAATGCCAACATAATTGTAAAATTACACCATTTGTACTTATATTGTATTTATCACTTTGTGAATAACGATTATAACGATGATAGACGGATAGACACCAGGCCATGCTGCCAAAATACGAGATTATGGCTATAGTTTGTAAATCTTGTGGTTAAGGCGGGAATATTAAGGATATATTAATAAATTTTTCATTAGTTTTACTTTGGTAGGGTACTTACTTGTGATTTTATCTATGTGGGCTAAAACTATTGATATTTGTAATATTTTCTGTGGTGCTGCCTCCAGAAAACACTCAAATAGTCTTATAAACGCTACATCACTTTCTTCTCGTATATTTAGTTTGTAGTTTCTAAAATCATGAATAAAGTTTTTTGGATTTTTTTTTAAGTAAAATTCTTGATTGTTTCGAAAAAGACTTTAAGAATGACATTGGGCTTTATTAAGTCTCTATTCCGGACAATAGTCTCTTAATCTTTTATATGGACTATAGTCTACTCATTAGTCTGGACAGTAGTCTATCCTATCTGGTCTATAGTGTGGACATAATACTCTGGACAATTATCTAGATTATAGTCTGGACTAAAGTTTGGAGAGTAGTAAGCTATAGATCAATACTATACTGTCTCGACTATATTCTGAACAATAGTTTGGTCGGTAGGCTGTTTTTGTTTATTCTATAGTCTGAACATTTGGCTGTTGTAAAGTCTGCAACTAAGACTTGTTTATAGTCTGATAATAGCCCAACCTATAGTCTGGATAATTGTCTAGACTATAGTCTGGATTATAATCTAGTTTATAGTCTAGATACTAGCTAAGTTTTTAATCTAAACATTAGACTAATGTCTGCACCATAATCGAGTATGTAGTATGCACCTTAATCTAGTATTTAGACTGCACCATAGTCTGAACTATATACTGAACAATAATATCGTTTCATTTGATTCTAAATTTCTTCAAACAAAACTAATTCCTGAATAAACAATTAAAAATAATAAAAATTGCACTTACTTTAATTGCTCCAACTTATCGCCCCTTATCTCAGCCCTCTTACACTTGATGGCATAAGTTAAAGAATTCCAATAGCGAAACAAAAATGAAGATATTAAAACCAAACAAAGAGTTTGTAGAAATTGACAAAAACCACCGCTAAATTTATCATCCTGATAGCACCTACAATAATCAAGACATCAAATAACATCTCAAAACACATTAAACTGAAAGACTTACATATTGGCATGTATTAGAATTGTTACAATCATGGGTGTCACTATACATATTACGGTCCATATAAAGTAATCTTGATGTCCTTGACTATAATAACTCATAGCCAATTTGACATTAATACACACAGTTATTGCACGAAATATTATGGAAATTGCTGTCGAAAGAATCTCTCCATAACTAATGCTAGCATTAGAATCTCCAGCCTTTAGGCCCATGCCACCATCACCTCTATAAGCATCCACTTCCATCCATGAATTTTGTCTTAACTTTGCTATACTACCAAAGCTAAAATGATGAGCTGGATGCAATTGTTTCAAGTGTTTCTCTCGGCTTTGCTGCTGTTGCATTAACAAATACGGTTTACACTGCAGCGCACTCAATTCATTTGTTGTTTCTATGACTTCATTAGCTGCACTACTGCTAGAACCCGCAGTATACGTTAGAATAGTTGTATTTGTTAGTGGGGGTTTATTTTCACTTTTGTTATTCGATATTTGATTCATGTTTATTGTAGTTTTTCTAATGGTTTTCTTAGTTTATTTTATGAAATTAATTAACATTTTATTTAGTTTATTACTTTGGAATGTTGTTTTGTGTTTTTTGCTTTGGTTTTGTTATAATTTACATTTAATTTTTTTAATAATTTTTTGTTTAAAATTTGGGCGATACCCAAAAAAAAAGTAAAGAAAATAAACAAAATATTTATGTTCTGTAAAAATTGTTGTTCTGTCAAACGGTAAAGATCAGTTGCCAACTAGATGTATGAGTTGTATGTTGCCAATGTTTATTTTTCTAGTTTAATAGTTGGCAATGTGTGAAAGGAGGGAGATTCGTTAAAAGAAAATGTTTAATTTAAAAAAATAATAGTTTTTATGGTAAATTATCAAAAATAAAATAATATTTTGCAAATTAGCTAATAAAAATATAAAGTCTTTTAAAAATAAAGAGTTATTTCGAATTTTTTTGACAGTTTGGTCTGGACGATCTATGCTTTATGTAAAGTCCAATTTTTACTTTAATCTATTCTACAGTCAGGAGTATCGTCAGGTCTATGGCCTAGTGTAAAGTGTAGTATATAGTGCAGTCTTTAGGACTATAATACAGTCTATAGTCTGGACTATTGGCAAGTTTATAGTTTTGAATATAGGCTAGTCTATAGCCTGCACTATAGTCTAATTTGTAGTGTGCATTATAGTCTTGTCTATAGTCTCAACTGTAGTATGTTCTATGGTCCAAAACTATAGTCTATTTTCTGGACTATATTTTAGTCAATATTCTAGCTTTAGTATGAATTATATTCTAATCTATAGTCTGACGTATATTCTAGTCTAGTATATAGTCCGGACAATTGTTATTAGTTTGGACAATAGTCTAGTCTACAGTCTGGACAATAATCTACACTATAGTTTAGTCCCGTTGGTGACGTTCTGCGTTGGTCCACTTCCGGGAGACAACAGGTGGATGCTGCAATTAACCCGGCTAACACTCAAAAGAGTGGTGGATCGATAGCAACATCAAGCTGCAGTCTGCCAAAAGGTAAAGAGGGTGGTATCCCGGTAACCAATGCGATCATGTCTTCGGAGCGAGCTGCGGAGGTTAAAGGTCTACCACCCAAAAGCCCTAGCAAGGTGGACACGACACCAGGTACGGTAAAGAGGACCGGTAAACTTCCGGCCCGCTCTCCTCTGACCTAAGGGAAAATGCTCCGGAAGTGACCAACTCTCCAAACCAGTGGTGTCAAAGTCACCCCGGCTGGCGCTCCTAAAGGTCCCCGTAAGAAGACAATCAAGAGGGCCAGATCTGGTGATAATTAACCCTCTTCATATAGTAAGAAGGTGAAAAAGTCAACCAGTCTGGAAGTGTGCCTTCAAGTGGCAGTCATTGATCGGAATGATCCAGAAGGGAGGATCAGTACCGATTTTTGGCAATCAATTGAAGGCAGGCTGATTGATAAAATCGTAATCTTTGAGGGTGGGTCGGAGAATGTATCCTTCAATGGTGCAGACTGGGTTAAGGGCGTGAAGGTTGTCAATTGCGGAAACAAGAATTCCTTGGAATTCTTAAAATCGACAATTGGCAAATGTAGCGACATTAAGCCAGTAGCAATGCTTGAGGTGATACAGGCTTTCGAACTGCCACTACGGTCAATAGTAACAGTGTGGATTCCACTACCCGTAAAAACGGTAATATTGGCAGTATTAGCAAGGACTTTTGATTCGCTGTGGATCGTAAGTCCTTAGAAGTCCTGGATGCGATGGAGGTGTTGCTAAGTTTGGTGTTGGCACTGTCAGGTTCCGGTACCTGAAACATGACAGAACCAAAGAAGTTGCTAGTGGTGCAGATACTTCCGAGGACGAATTCGGTTGTCCGATTCATTACTTACTTATCCGATAATTTTTTCATTCGATTTTGAAAATTTCTTAAAATAATAACACTTCTTGTTTCTTTGTGTTTTATTACTTTTTTTGGGATTTTTTTTAATATTTTATTTAATATTTTTATTATTTTTTTTTTAATTTTTATTTTGTCACTTATTTCTTGTTTTTTTTTCGCTCTTTAAACTTAAGATCTGTTATTATATATATATTATCAGTAAGAACTGTAAGATGTTTTTTTTTTTTTTTTGTATTATTTTAAATATTATTCAAATTTTCTTTCTGTTCATACATTTTTTTTGTTAGTTTAAATTTGAATTATTATTTTTGTATTATTATATAATTTTCTTTTTTAGATGTTGTTGTAGTTTTTTAAACCTATAATAATTATAAATGTATGTTGTTGTTGTTGTTTTTAAATGGTATATAAAGTATGATGACAATTTTTTTTTGTTTTATTTTCATGTATATTGCATTAATTTTGTTGTTGTTTTTTTTTATTATAATAATAATAGTTTTTTTTCAAATATGAGGATTTTTTGTTTATTATATGCTAAAATTTTGTTTTTTTTAATTATAATTACAAATTTATATATCATTTTATGCCAATTTTTTGTAGATATTTTGAAAATAATGTAGAATGACCGTTGTTTTATTGTTTTAACCAAAATATACATTTTTAAGGTTATGTTTTGAGTGTTGTAAAATTTTTTGGGTTTTGGATTAAATATGTATACTTGCTAAAAAAAATTTACATTTTATTTTATAATAACAAACTTGCCGCTGTTTTGTTTTTGTAATGTAAGTTTTTAATATATATTTTTTTGAAATTAAACTAATATTTAGGCCTAAAAATTTTGCGTTTTTTTTAAGTTTTGTTTATTACTTATATATTATGCCCTAAAATATGCAACATTTTTCTTTCGGGTTTTTTGCTTATTGTTTTTTTTTTAAGTAAACTAATTAAATTTAATAATTTCACAATTGTTTTTAGTTTTGTTTTTTATTTATTTTTTTTATTTTTAGAAATTTTCAGTATTTTTTTGTGTGTGTGTGTGTTTTTAAATAAATTTTGTAAATTTAAAACATAATTTTTAAATTGTTAATAATTTCTTGTTTTTTAGTTTTAACTTGTTTTATTTAATAATTATTGTTTTTTATTATTATTATTTTAAAAGTTAAAAATTTTTGTTTTTTATGTATTTTTTATTTTAAAGCATAAAAAGTAATAAGAAAAAAACCTAAAATTGTAATTCACTTTTTATTTAACTTCATTAATACTACTTTAATGTTTTTGTTTTAAAATTATAAAAAAAACTTTTAAAAACTACTTAAAAACTTAAATTATAAAATTGTTTTGTTTTTTTTTCATTTTAAACATAATAAAACTTTTTAAGAAAGTAAATTTTTAATTATAACCTAAAAAATTTAAAAAAAATATTTGTAAATAAAAAAAGAAATTATTAGTTGCTTATGGTTGTTTTTATATGATTTCTTCTCTTTTTTTCTTGGAGGGGGAGAAAGGGAGGTGTTTTTATAGATTTTTGTAATTTTTGTTTTAGTTTTCTTATGTTTAGATAACTGTGGAAGTCTAATTTTTTGTTTTCTGTCTAATACTAATTCCATTTTCTTTAATATTTATTTTTAATATTGTTTTTTTACACATTCTTTTTAGTTTATTTTTCTTTTATTTTAAGCATTATATTGGTGTTTTATTTTAAAAATAGTTTTTAGTTCTAAGCTAGTTGCTATTTTGTTAATTTTAAACCAAAATTTTCTCTCTCTTTAAAAAAATCCAATATTTACTTTTTGTTTATGAAAACTCAGCTGATTTGTGTGGCTTGTAAACAACAACAAAGTGTCAAAAACCCTTTAAACATCAAAACAACAAAATTTTCTCTCTTTTAAAAAAAATCCAATATTTACTTTTTGTTTATAAAAACCCAGCTGTTTTGTGTGGCTTGTAAACAACAACAAAGTGTCAAAAACCCTTTAAACATCAAAACAACTTTTTTTTAACAAAAGTGCAGTCTGTAATCTAGATTATAGTATAGGTTAGAGTCTTTGCTATACACTAGCTTATAAACTATAATCTAGGCCATAGTCTAGTCTATAGTTTAGTTTATTTGTCAGGACAATATTTTGTTTAATCCATAGTCTGCGCATTTTATTCTAAGCTATATTTTGGACAATTTATTTAGTATACAATAGTCCAAACTCTGGCCAATAGTTTAGTTTATGTCTGGTTAATAGTTTTGTTTAAAGTCTAAACAATTGTCTAGTCAAAAGTCCAGGTAACAACCCAGCCTATAGTCAGAATAATAGTGTAATTTATAGTCTGCACAGTCTGTAGTTTGGACATTAGTTTAATCTATGTGGTGAACAATAGTTGTTGTATATTGTTTCAACAATATTCTAACCTATAGTCTGAATAACAGTTTAGTCAATAGCCTAGTTTAAGGTATACACAATAATATAGTCTAGTCTAGGCAATAGTCTAGTCAATAGCCTAGTTTATAGTCTGTACAATAGTCTAGTCTATAGTCTGGACAATAGTCTAGTCTTTAACTATAGTTTATAATCTGGACAATAGTTTAATCCACAATCTCAGCAATAGCCTATACTTTTGACAGTAGTTTAGCGCAAAGTCTAATCAATAGTTTAGTCTATAGTTTTTACAAAAGTCTAGTCTAAAGTCTTGAAAATAGTCTAGTCTATAGTCAAAACATGGTCTGCCCAATAGTCTAGCTATAATTTTGACAATAGCCTTTTATATAGTCTATACAATAGATTAGTTTATAGTCTAAACGTTTGCCTAAAGAAAAATTTAGTCTATAGTCTGGATATTAGTCTATTCTATAGTCAGGACTATAATCTAGGAAATACTTTTGTCTATAATCTGGACATAAGTCAAATCTATAAATCGGACAGTTGTTTGAACTAGTTTGGACAATAGTTTATTATCTGAAGAATAGTTTAGTTTATATTTTAGACAATAGTCTACAACAATAATTTAGCTTCTAATCTAAACTTTAGACACGTTTAGGACTATAGCCTAGGAGAAAGTTTTGTCTATAATCTGGACATAAGTCCAGTTTGGACAATAGTTTATTATCTGAAGAATAGTTTAGTTTATATTTTAGACTATAGTCTTCGACAATAGTCTAGACAACAGTCTGATCTGCAATATGGACAATAGTTTAGCTTTAAATCTAAAGTTTAGACTCGTTTAGGACTATAGCCTAGGAGAAAGTTTTGTCTATAATCTGGACATAAGTCAAATCTATAGATCGGACAATTGTTTGATCTAGTTTGGACAACAGTTTATTATCTGAAGAATAGTTTAGTTTGTAGTCTACAACAATAGTCTAATCTATAGTCTAGATAACAGTCTGATCTGTAATATGGACAATAGTTTAGCTTTTAGTCTAAAACAAGTTTAGACAGGTTCATATAATAGTCGGAAAAGTTACTCGATTCGAAAGGAAATATTTAGGAATTTGTATATTAAATACATTGTGTTTCGAAAGCTTTTCCTTTGGAATCGAAATCGGGAGTCACGCCTGTGGACAACAAACTTAGTCTATTGTCTAGTTTATAGTTTATAATCTGAACATGTTTATGGACTTTAGACTGGAAAGTTTTCTTGTTTACCGTTGAAATAATCACCCCTATAGCCAATTGAAGTAAAATTTGTGTTCCCTTGAAATTTTCATTTCCCTCGAAAGGGAAAATTGCTAACGTGAACTTGTTGTGAACAATTAATTTACAACAGTGATGATTTTGTATGGAACAGCTGTTCAATGTTTACAAAATTCTATCAACAAATATCACAACAGGGGAGTTTTTTTCATGACAAGAAAGTTAGTGAACGAAAAAACTGAAAATTCCACGCGAAATGAAGATTGACGATAGAGGTGAATAAAATTCTTAAGAAAATAGTTTTAAAAATTTTTAAAACTTTTAGTTGTTTATCAAAATTGGAAAAGAAATAAAAATTTATAAGATTTGTTTAAAAGAAAAGGTTTCTGTAGAAAAAATTTTATAATATTTATACTGATTTGTTCTTTTGCCCTTAATTGTTTTTGTGTCTTTATGTTTTGTTCTTTCATACGCTATTGTATATGTATGTATGTTTATAATGATTATAATAGTGTTAGATTTTGTTTGTTTTCCTTTTTTTTTTCTTATACATAAACATATGTATGTTTATATAATAAGTATTAATGTATATATAAATATAATTCTATATAAATATGAATATATATATTGATTTCTTATATACTAAATACAGTTTAGTACATGGTTTGTTTATATATATAATTATTTGTTATTTATAATTATTATTATTATTAATAAATGTATAATAATATTTGTCATTTATAGATTTATATAATTTGTTCCTAAAAATGATTCAAATATTTTATTAAATATTTTCTTGTTTTTTTCAAATAGGAATACTTTCGAGCCTGAACTTGTTTGCATTGTTTTTTTTTTTTATTATTTATTTTAATATTTAGTTAAATATTTTAAAAATTTAAACAATTGAAATTAACAAAAAAAATTTATGCAAAAAAGTAAATAATTGCAGAGAAATTAAATAGTAAAATAAAACACAAATTTTAAATTAAATTTTAAAGAAAAAAACTTAAAATTTGTTTTTATTAAAAAAACATTACAAAAAGTTTTTGTTTTTTTTAGTTTTAAACAAATTTTGATTGCCTTTCATACAAGTTTTGTTAATTACTTGAGAGTTTCTTAATCAGGGTTTTAATAAAAATATGTTTCTTTTTTTTATAAACAAAACAAAAATTTGTTGTAATATTTATTTGTTTAATTAAAAATATTTAAATCTTTTGCATAAATTTTTATGAAATTGTTGGTAATAAATCAAGCTTGGTTTTGTGTGTGTAATTGTAATTTTTATATTGTTTTAAATGTTTTTTGTTTAGAATTATTTACATTTTCTTTCAAAAAAAAAAAGTCAAAACAAACTTTATTTACAACAACCAGAGTTTAAAGATTTTAATTTTATATAAAATAAAAATTGTTTAAAAACTGGTAGAATGGATTTTAAGGTTATAAATAAATTATATATTATAAAACATTAGATTGTTAGATTTTCTTTAGAATTTTTTAAAGTAAATATTTGGTTTATGTTAAAATTTTGAACAAATCTTAAAAAAACGTTTAACTTAAAGGTTTAAGTTAAGGAACTTTTATCCTTTTCAGAGCATTTAGATTCCCCAGTTATTTTTCCAGGGGTTGTTTTGTAAAACGTTTCAAAAAGTAAATCTTTTAAAATTCCTGCACTATCTTTCGATATTTTGATTCGAATAAAATTGCATTCGAAATGTGTTAGAATACCTCCCAAAGAAGAGATTACAACTTTTGAAAACAATTTTTTTTGCAATTAAAATTAGTTTAGAATATAGTTTATACTATTTTCGAAACAATAGTTTAGTTTTTTAACTGTACAAAATGTTTAGTTCATTGTCTTGTTAATAGTCTAGACAATAATCTAGTCTATAATCCCAACAATAGTTTAGTCTATGGTCTAGAAAATAGTTTAATCTATTAACTGGAACTAAGTCTACGTAATAGTCTAGTCTGTAGTCTTGACAACTATAATCTGGATAATAGCACAAAATCTATAGTTTGGACAATAGTCTAGGCCTAAGTTCTGGACAATAATTAAGTCAGTAGTCTGGCCAATATTTAGTCCATAGTCTGGATAATAGTTTATTTTATAGTCTGGACAAAAGTCTGAACAATTCTCAACCCTATCTGGTCAAATAGTCTGCATAAGTTAGTCTATAAACTGGATAGTGTAGCCTAGCAGTTTAGACTATAGGCAAATAGTTAAGACTATAGGCTAGTAGTTTAGATTATAGGCTAGTAGTTTAGACTATAGGCTAGTAGTTTAGACTATAGTCTTGCTAATAGTTTAGCCTATAGTCTAGTCTATAGTCTGCACATTAATTTAGTTTAGTCTATTGCTTAGGTAATAGCAAAGTCTATAGTCTCGACAATAAGCAAGTCTATAATTTGAACAAAAGTGTAGTATATAGCCGGGACAATAGTCTAAGATATAGTATGGATAATAGTCTAGTCTATAGTCTGCACAATATTCCAGTTTACTCTATTACCGAGATAATCACGATAATAGAATAGTCCATAATTTAAACAAAAGTGTAGTTTACAATCAGGTCAACAGTCTAGTATATAGTCTGGATAGACTGGATTGTCTGGCTAATAGTCTAGTCTATAATCGGGTTAATAGCCCAGTCTATAGTCTGTATAATAGTCATCATACAGTCTAGTATATAGTCTAGCTAATAGTCCAATCTATAGTCTGCACAATAGGCCAGTTTAGTCTATTGTCTAGATAATAGACTAGTTTATAATTTAAACAAAAGAGTAGTTTAGAGACGGGACAGTCTGGATTATAGCCCAGTCTCGAAAATAGTTTTTAGTCAGTTGAATAGTCTAGTCTATAGTCTGCCTAATAGTTCAGTCTATATACATATATTAATGATAATAATTTAGTCTATACATAGTCTGTAGTCTACTCTATAAACTGGATAATCACCCTCTAATCAAAAATTGCTAACTTGAACTTGTTGTGAACAATTCATTTACAATAGTTGATTTTGTATGAAACAGCTGTTTAATGTTTACAAAATTTCATCAACAAATTTTACAAGGAAAATTTTTTTTCACAACAAAAAAGTTAATGATTGAAAAAAGTGAGAAGGGAACATATTTTACGTGAAATCATGATGGGCGAAAGGGGTGAATATCATTCTTATTCTGCACTTCATATTCTCTATATCTATTAGAAGCTTCGTCACTACAATAACAAACTTTCAAAAACTTAGTAACGATCCTTATGAAGGATACAAAGATTCGTAAAGCATTGAAATAAAATGGAAGTGCTTCTTGTTTTTATGATTTCGTTTCTTTTTTTCTTATGATTTCAATTTTCGATTGTTGCATAAGTGAATGCAGAAACTAAATCAAAATGCTGAATAGGAGGTGAATAGTTCAATCTATAGTCCAGTGAACAGTTTATTTTATAGTCTAGATTATGGCCCCTATTCTGCATTCTAATTTGAATCGAAATTTTCTCCATTTGCCAACTTCGGTATTCTGCATTTCGATTCGATTCTTCGCCACATAAACAACAAACTTACAAAAACGTAATTACGATTGAAATGCAGAATACACACGTTCGTATAGCATTGAAACGAAATGGATTTGTTTCTTCCTTTTCTTATGATTTAGTTTTTTTTCGATCATTGCGTAACTTTAGGCGTAAACGTAATTGAAATTCAGTATAGGGGTGATTATTTAAACAAATGTTTAGTTTATAGCCGGGACAAGAGTCTAGTATATAGGCCCCTATTCTGCATTTCAATTCGAATCGAAATTTTCTCCGTTTGGCAACTTTGGTATTCTGCATTTCGATTCGATTCTCCGCCACATATACAACAACTTACAAAAAACGTAGGTACTATAGTAACGCAGAATACACACGTTCGTATAGCATTGAAACGAAATGAAATTGTTTCTTCTTTTTCTTACGATTTAGTTTTTTTTTTTTGTAGGAATATCTTTTTTCGATCGTTGCGTAACTGAATGCGTAAACGTAATCGAAATGCAGAATAGGGGTGATAGTCCAGTGTGGACAATAGTTTATATTCTGGATTATACCACAGACTAGACAATAATCTATTCTTTTATCTAGATAATAGTTCAGCTTAGACAATAGTTTAGTCTATAATCATGATAATAGTTTTGTCTATAGTCTGTATAATAATCTACTTTATAAACTGGATAATATCATCCCTATTATGAACTTCAATTTGAATCAAAATAACAAACTTTCAAAAGATCCTAATAAAGTATAAAAAGGTATTCCATCAAAAAACTGAATAGTAAGAAAAAGAAGAAACAATTCCATTTCGTTTCAATGCTTTACGAATGTGTGTATTCTGCGTTACGATAGTACCTACGTTTTTTGTAAGTTGTGGTTTATGTAACGTAGAGACGAATCGAAATGCAGATTACCAAAGTTGCCAAAAGAAGAAAATTTCGATTCGAATTGAAATGCGGAATAGGGGCCATAAATTTGTAACCAAATTATTTAAAAGATTTAAGCAAATTTCACAACTATGTTCTACAATTTACAAAATGTTTACAAAATTTTAAAAAACCAAATTTCAAAAAAAAATTGATGTAATTTACTTTTGTTTTTGTTTGAAATTTTATTTTAAAATCTTATAAGTTACAACGTTCTTAAAGAAAAAGTTTTACATTGTTTTATTTTGTATAACTCAAAATTTGCCAGACATTTGAAAAAAAAGAAGTATTTAAGAACTGAATCTGAATTTTTTTGTCAACATAAACCAAATATTTTTTTATAGTTTTTGTTTTTTAAGAAAAAAAGTTTAAAACTATCATTAGAGAGGAAATCATTAAAGATTAAAAAGTTTAATGTTTATACGTACTTGGTACATAAAATTAAAGTTTTTGGGGGAAAGTTATTATGTTGTTTAATATATTGCAATAGTTTTTGTGTTTATTTAATTTTTACTTAAATATTTAATTTCTTTTCTTTCTTATCCAACTTTTGTTATAGAATTATACAATAAAATTTGATTGTGGGATTTTTTTTTTTCAAAAGTGTTGCTTTTGTTTTGTTTGTTTGTTTGTGGCGCAGTTGTAGTTACAAAGAATGAAGTATTTTTGAAATATGAAAAATTTTGTAATTGTTGGCAAAAGTAGTAACTAAAATTAAAACAAATTGTAAGAAAAATAAACTAAAACAAATTTCAATGGAATTAATAATCGTACAGGCAACTAGTTTTTTTGTTTATATTTATATTTTTATGTTTTATTTTTTTTAAATTTAAATTTAAAGTTAAAATTAAAAAAAAAAAAAAAACTTCATATTTTTCTTAGTTTAGAGAAAAAAATATATATAATTAATTAATATGAATGAATTCAAAAAAAGTTTTTCTTTCTTTTTTGGAGAGGGAAGAGAGGTTTAAACTTAAAATTCACTTTTAAATTAAATAATGAAAGGTAAGAGAAAGAGAAAAAGTTTTGCTTTTTATATAATTTCTTGTTCAAAATTTTGTTAGCTTGGAGGTGGAGGGGGGAAGGGGATTTTATCAATTTTTAAAAAATACATATATTTATAATTTAAATTAATAAAAAAAAAATCAATTACTTGAGGTAATTTGCAAAATAATAAAAAAAAATTGTAGAAAAAAAAATTACACAGTAATTTTCTTTGTTGTTTTATATGAGTTTGTTTTTTGTTGTTTTAAATTATTACAAAAAAAATAAAACAAAAAATTTTCTTAATTTATAATGAAAATAAATTTGTTTGTTTTTTTGTTTCTGTATTTAATTTAAATTTAAAAAAAAAGTAGTTTTAATAATGCTGTATTTTATATTAAGAGAATTATTTATATTAATTATAATAAAACATCATAATCATCATGATAATGAAGAAAAAAACAGTGAGAATTAAAGTAAAGAAAAAGCAAGAAAGAAAGAGAGAGAGAGTATGGTTGAAAATTTCGTTTTGTTGTTGTATTTTGAGTTAATTTTACGCTTACAGGGTAAAAAAAAATTGTTAAAAGAAAACATTTCAAATTAAAAAAAAATCTTCAAATTTTAACTTAAAAAAGTAAAGAGGAAGGGGGCGGGGGCGGGGATGGTGTGTGTTGAAGCACAAAACAAGATTTCTTTTGTTTAGCAAACGGAATTAGTGAATTTCTTATTTTTTGTTGTATGTGTGTAATCATTTTGTTGTTGTTGTTTTAGTTTTTGTAGTATATCTCATAAGCAACATTTTGGGCATATATTAATAATATTTGTTGTTGTTGTTATTGTTGTTTTTTTAAATCTATTGATTTTCATCATCGTCACCCTCGCCATCATCATCATCATGTTCATCATGATGTTGAGCTGCTTGCTGGGCTGCCTGTTGTTGAGCAGCCACTGCCAGTAAGGCCGCCTTTTGCGCCGCTTGCTGTTGTGCTTGCATAGAGGGGGCGGACATAGCAATTTTCCCACTTGTTTTATATTCGGTCATTTCCTAGTTAAAAAAAGAAGAAAACATTTAAATAAAATTCATTTAAATTCCTTTTACAAACACAAACTTACTCTTTCATATCTGGCCTTATCCTTTTCAGCCATTAATTCATATTTCTGTTTAACCTCCGGCTCTACATCGGCCCATTTACGTCCCAGCTCTTTGGCAATATCGCCTACACCATATTCGGGATTAAGAGCTTTAACTTTATTACGTTCATCATTACAAAACCAAAAGAAGGCAGATCTGCAAATTGCATAAAACAAAAGAAACAAAAATTTCAAATATTTTGTTTTTTTCACTCTCAATTATAAAAAAAACTACAAATTTTTTCTAAAAAGATTGTTTTCTACGAACTCACAATGATCGTTTCGGCGCATTGGGATCTTTCATTTGTTTCCTTTTCTTGCCGCGTCCCACTACGGTACCCTTGGGTGGTACATAATTTTGCATTTCCAATTCATAACGAGCTTTGTCTTTTTCAGCCATTTCGTGGAAGCGTTTCTTTTCCTTGTCAACCATTGTCTAAAAATATAGAAAAAAGAGAATTCATTAATAAAAACAAGGGAAATTTTTCAAACTAAGGAAAATTTTCAAAATTTTAACAAATTTTGGTTTCATCTTAGCAATAATGTTAAAAAATTCAAAATATCTTTTAAAAATCTTGCTTAAATAAAATTTCCCTTAAAGGGAAGTTTTTCAAACTAAGGGAAATTTTCAAAATTATAACGAATTATTGTTTATACTCCGCCATTTATAGAAAAATTTAAAAATCTTTTAAAAACTTTGCTTAAATAAAATTTCCCTTCAAGGGAAATTTTTTAAACTCAGGGAAATTTTCAAAATTTTTGCGAATTATTGTTTATACTCCGCCATTTAATAGAAAAATTCAAAAATCTTTGAAAAATCTTGCTTAAATAAAATTTCCCTTCAAGGGAAATTTTTCAAACTAAGGGAAATTTTTCAAACTAAGGGAAATTTTAAAATTTTTTGCAAATTATTGTTTATGTGTCGCCATTAAGTTGAAAAATCCAAAAATCTTTTAAAAATCTTGCTTAAATAAAATTTCCCTTCAAGGGAAATTTTTCAAAATAAGGGAAATTTTCAAAATTTTAGCGAATTATTGTTTGTGTCACCAATAAGTATCAAAAAATATTCAAAAATCCTGCTTAAATAAAATTTTCTTCAAGGGAAATTTTTCAAACTAAGGTAAATTTTCAAAGTTTTTGCGAATTATTTTTTATGTGTCGCCATTAAGTAGAGAAATCCAAAAAATATTCAAAAATCTTGCTTAAATAAAATTTCCCTTAACGGAAAATTTTTCAAACGAAGGGAAATTTTAAAAATTATAGCGAATTATTGTTTATACACCGCAATTAGTAGAAAAATCCAAAAAATATTAAAAAATTTTGCTTAAATAAAATTTCCCTTAAAGGCAAATTTTTCAAACTAAGGAAATTTTCAAAATTTTTGCGAATTATTGTTTATGTGTCGCTATTTAGTTGAAAAATCCAAAAATCTTTTAAAAATCTTGTTTAAATAAAATTTCCCTTAAAGGGAAATTTTTCAAACTAAGGGAAATTTTCAAAATTTTTGCGAATTATTGTTTATGTGTCACCAATAAGTAGTAAAATCAAAAAAATATTCAAAAATCTTGCTTAAATAAAATTTCCCTTAAAGGGAAATTTTTCAAACTAAGAGAAATTTAAAAATTCCTAGCCATTAATTGGTATACACCGCCATTAAGTTGAAAAATCTAAAAAACCTTTAAAAATATTGCTAAGTTAAATTTCCCTTAAAGGGAAATTTTTCAATCTAGGGGAAATTTTCAAAATTTTTTCAAATTTTTGTTTATTCTTAGTCATAAACTTGAATAATCCGAATTCAAATCATTAAAACTCCTTAAAGAATCTAAAATATAAGCAAATGCTTAAATTTAATTTTCATAAGGAAATTCTCTTCTTTTTTAAACTTAAATTTACAACAAAAACAAGAGATGACCAAAGCAAATCTATCCCGGATAATAATAAAAAACAAATAGTTTAAATTAAATTAATTTCCTAAGAAAATAAAATGAAAAAGCAAAATAAAGCAAAAATTAAAATAATAAAAATATAAAAAAAAACAAAAGATAAAACACATTTAAGTTTTGATGGGCACCAAACTAACAACAAAAACAAAGAAATGAAAAATAAACTACGACGTAAAATACAAGAATACCAATTAATTTAACGCCCAACTCCCCAGATTTAATAAAATTTTATAACGTTCTTATTTGTTTGTGTGTGTTTTCCTTCCAACTTTACACTTACAGACACTCTCTTCCTTACCATTTTGTTTTAAAATTCAGTATTCAGTGTAGGGAAGGACATACAACTGCTGTCGTACTCATTTATATACAAAAAAAAAGAGGAAAAAATCCAAACATCCACATACACACACTCACTTACTCAACAACATTCACAGTAATGTTAGTCTTCGTCTCCATGTTTTTAATCTCCTAACGGGAATAGGGGAATACACAAATTGAAAGTAGGGAAGAGAGAAGAAGGGGGCAGCACCAGCAGTGTCAGCCTGGCACAAATGGTAGTAATGCAAACAACAACAAAAATAATAAGAACACAAGAGAGGGATTATTGCCGTCATATTATTTGTAAAAAAAAACAAAGTATGAAGAAAAAATTCAGGCTTTAAAAATATTTTTTAAAGTTGACCATAGACAACAATATAGAATCTTTTGAATAAACTAGAACTAAACTAGAACTGAATTAGAACTGAACTAGAACTAAACTAGAACTGAATTAGAACTGAACTAGAACTAAACTAGAACTGAACTAGAACTTTACTAGAACTGAACAAGAACTGAGCAAGAACTAAACTAGAACTAAACTAGAACCGTACTAGAACTAGAACTGAACTAGATTTGAACTAGAACTGAACTAGATTTGAAATAGAACTGAACTAGAACTGAACTAGAACAGAACTAGAACAGAACTAGAACAGAACTAGAACAGAACTAGAACTGAACTAGAACTGAACTAGAACTGAACTAGAACTGAACTAGAACTGAACTAGAACTGAACTAGAACTGAACTAGAACTGAACTAGAACTGAACTAGAACTGAACTAGAACTGAACTAGAACTGAACCAGAACTTAAATAGAACTGAACTAGAACGGAACTAGAACTGAACTAGAACTGAACTAGAACTGAACCAGAACTGAACTAGAACTGAACTAGAACTGAACTAGAACTGAAGTAGAACTGAACTAAAACTGAAGTAGAACTAGAACTAACCTAGATTTGAACAAGAATTGATCAAAAATTGAACTGAGCTACAAATGAACAAGAATTGATCAAGAACTGAACTGAGCTACAAATGAACTAGAACTGCAGTGAAACTGAACTAGAACTGATGTAGAACTAGAACTATCCTAGATCTGAACAATTGATCAAGAACTGAACTAGAACTAAACTGCACTAAAACTGAAGTAGAACTAGAACATACCTAGATCTGAACAAGAATTGAACAAGAACTGAACCAGAACTGTACTAAAGCTGAAATAGAACTAAACTAGATCTCAACTAAAACTGAACAATAACTGTACTGATTTAAAACTGTAAAATAGAACTCACCTAAATCTGAACTAAAATGAATGGAAATTTTAAACTTCGATAATTTAGAGAACTAAAAATCCCAAGTTTTTAAACTCTTTAAACTAAAGAAAGGTTCAATTCTATTTTTAGTTTGGCATCTCACTTTAATGGTTATTTTGTATGCCAAAAATGGCATAGAAAAAACACAGTTCAGCAGCTTGGATAAATTGCTTGTGAGCCCTTCGTGAACTTTTGCACACAAAATGTATATATATAGAGAAAAGGAAACATGACACACACTCATACACAACCCTTATTACTTTTCTAGTTAAAATCCCCACAACCCCTGCTCCTCTCAGTAACCATCCCATCCATTTTTCAACGAAACGTATACCACCTCCTTTTTTATACTGGCAACAACAGCAACAACAAAAAACAACATAATTTATTTAATCACGCCTGAGCTGTTCAAGGCACCAACGAACTGAACTGAATTCGAGAACACAGCACAGAACAGAATAGAACGTACGTACACAGTAAAAATAGTAGATGATGATGATGATAATCATGTTGACGATGATAATGATGACGAAGAACAACAACATGAAGATGTTGATTGTTGAAGGCGAAAAGAAAAAAACGTAAAGTGTTTTCCTGCATAACACTAGGAGCAGTAGAGTTCTACCGAAACTAAAACGTAAATATTTATAGTTAGTCTAACCCGAAATGGTTGTTGTAATAGTACGAAATCTAGAACTAAACTAACTAGAACTGAACTAGAATTTAACTAGAAGTGAGTTAGAACTACACTAGAATAGAACCGAAATAAAACTGAACTAGAATTGCACTAGAACTGAATTAGAACTGAACTAGAACTGAACAAGAACTGAACTAGAACTGAACTAGAACTGAACTAGAACTGAACTAGAACTGAACTAGAACTGAACTAGAACTGAACTAGAACTGAACTAGAACTGAACTAGAACTGAACTAGAACTGAACTAGAACTGAACTAGAACTGAACTAGAACTGAACTAGAACTGAATTAGAACTGAACTAGAACTGAACTAGAACTGAACTAGAACTAGAACTGAAATAGATCTGAAATAGAACTGAACTAGAACTAAATTTCGAAATATAAACTAGATCCTTTACAGTTTATTTTCACCACCGAAGCTAAAACCTAATCCCTTTATTCGGTTGTATCACTCTCAGCAACATCAAATTTGCTAGCGGAGTGGGTGTTGTTTGCTACTGATGCATATGATGGTGATGATGACTTTAAGGAATAATTTGAGACTTTTTCAAGTGTAAATTTTGCTTTTAGAAGCAAAAGCAGAAGAAATTTAATATATTTCCTTTTAACATTCTTCTGCTGTTTGCTATAAATTTAACACCATTTAAGACAATTCCCTTAAGTTGCCAATATATTTTATTTTTGTTTTTTTTTCTTCTTTCTTATTTACTTTTGCTTTATTACAGTCAACATCTTTGTGATTTAAAACATGCTCACGATGTGTTGTGTTAACAAAATTAAAAAGTAAAAGAGAAAATGATTTATTAAAGTAAAAGATCTGCTGCAGTTTTAAATAGATTTGAAAATTACAACTGATCAGTTATATGAATGAAGAAATTTTAGTATTAACTCAAACCAAATAGGTTCGAATTGAAAACTTTAAAGTTAAAATGCTTTATTTTAAATTTTTCTTTACACAAGAATGTTTCAAAATAAAAATTTCTGTATAACACAAAAATAGCAACCACAATTGTGTTTTTAAGCAGCAGGATGGAATGAAGAAGGAGGAGGGTGAGGTAGAGGTCGTAGAGTATGAGGGTTGAATCTTAAATTTTTTAAGGACGTTGGTGGTGGTGGTGGCTGATGATAATGGTGGTAGGAGTAATAGTAGTTGGAGTGGAAAGTGAGTGTTTAAGTGGGGTGTTGCCTTCAGAAAAACACCAACAACAACAACAACAACAAAAACAATACCAAAGTATAATAAATTTTAATTTTAGGTTGAGTACGTTCTTTTTAAAGTGTTTTTTCGCCAAAAAAAAAACAAAAAATTGTTTAATCTAAACTGAAGTAATGAAAAACAAATAAAGGAAAACACAATAATTTAAGATGTATGTACGTTGGTGAAATGTGGGTTAATTTAAAAAAAGGAAATTAATAAGAAAAACTTGTAAAAACATAACCTCAACCCAAAAAAAAAACAAAATGAAAAGAATTTTGATAAATTATGTTAATATGTTAAAGAATTAGGAACGAAAGTTACGAGTGATTACGTCTTGCCACTTCTAACATTTGAAACGTGATGAAACAAACCTTAAATATTAGTTATTTAAAAATTTCTTAACATAACCTTAAAAAAATTTGGAATCTAATATAATATCAAAATTATCAATAAAAATGACTTTTTTCTAAAACCTGCTCCAGTTCTTAAACTCTAGCTTTATTAGTGGCTTCTTGTGTTTTAAAAGTCTGTCTTGCTGACGATGATGATGATGAAAAATAGCAACTAACCAAAAAAAAAAAAGATGAAACGAAATGGAAAAAATATATAATTCATATTTATGTTTCCCAAGAACCCTATATTTTACTACGCTCCGTTGCATTGTATTTTATAGTCTACACATTTAGCAATCCAACAGCAACAGCAACTACAAAGCTCTATAATGAACGAAGAACGTACGAACAAATCAGCCCGGCAACCAACCAACCAACCAACCAGCCAGCCAGTCAGTCAGCCATCCAACTAACTAACCATCCAAGCAAAAACCATTTTTTTCCTTCCTCCTTTTACTCTTCAAACCCCTTTATGAGCCTCATATTTGGCACTTTATAAATTGCTTTTTTCTTCGTTCAAATATATATATATTTTTGTGCAGCAACAACAAAATTTATATACAGAGAAACGGCATGTCATGCAATATAATATGAAAATTTCAATGGAGGATGAGAGAAACGTAAAGCAGGAGATTGCAATACAACAACAAAAAATATATATATACTAAAGAATAATAGGAAAGATAACAGCAAAATATTAAATGCCAGACAATTTTAAAAGAAGAGTGGCTGGCTGACGACTGACACATGAAGTAGAAAACGATGAGAAATGAGAAAATTTATAAAAATATTTAAGATTAAAAATAAAAGAGTTAAAAAAGATTCTAAAAAGGGATAATCGTCTAGACTAACTAGAACTGAACTAGAAATAAACTAAAACTGAACTAATACTGAAGTAGAACTGAAATGAAACTGAACCATAAACTAGGACTGAATTAGAACGGAACTAGAACTGAATAGGAATTAAACAAGAACTGAACTAGAACTGAATAGAAATTGTACAAGAACTGAACTAGAAATGAACTAGAACTGAATAGGAACTGAACTAGAACTGAACTAGAACTGAACTACAACTGAACTACAACTGAACTAGAATTGAACTAGAATTGAACTAGAACTGAACTAGAACTGAACTAGAACTGAACTAGAACTGAACTAGAACTGAACTAGAACTGAACTAGAACTGAACT
>NC_060951.1:35408899-35410515 GCF_022045245.1 Lucilia cuprina | reverse complement strand
TCAGTTCTAGTTCAGTTCTAGTTCAGTTCTAGTTCAGTTCTAGTTCAGTTCTAGTTCAGTTCTAGTTCCGTTCTAGTTCCGTTCTAGTTCAGTTCTAGTTTAGTTCTATTTCAATTCTAGTTTAGTTCTAGTTCATTTCTAATTTGGATCCAGTTTAGTTCTAGTTAGTTTTATTACCACAACAATCATTGAAAGTATTTAAGAAAAACAAAAAACATTTTGTGTGAAAATTTACACTTAACGGCTGATGAGATAAGTAAGAAATAAAAAAAGTATAAAAATAAACAACTTATTCATACAAAACGACGCCTTTAAACAATGTCAGATAAAAGTAATACTTATTTGTAAAAATAAAAGGCAAAGTTTTTACAAGTGTAAAGAGTGAAAGTTCTCTTCATTTGTTTGTATTTATATTTTATAAGTGGGTCTTTTTTAATACGTCCTTGTAAAATATTCTATACTTGTTGTTTAATTTTTTTTCATTGTTTTTTTTACAACTCTCAACTACATATTACTACTTTTTCTTCTATCTATATTTTTTGTTTCTACATTCGTACAAACATATAAAAAATATACATTAAGCATCATTATTGTATAGGAAAATATAAACTAAACTAAAAGAAAACAATCAAACAAATGCAAGTTTTATGATTGTAGAATAAGAATATGCCTTTTTTTATGGGGAAAAATTTGTTCAAGAGTTTTTTTCCTCTTCGTTTTACTTTGGAATTAATGTATGTTTGATTGTATATGTGGTACCTTTACAAAAAGTAGTAAAAATATGTTGGAAACCTTTTCATGTTGGTTGGTAAAGACAAACTCCAAAACAAGAAGTTCAAGTTCTTTTATTTTTTCTTTATGCTTTTGTTGTGAATCATGACGATGATGTATTCAGACATTATGTGAGAAAAAAAAGATTCATGCTTAAGAGGTGTTTTCAAAAAAAAGCAGTAAAAATGTATTTTCTTTATGTTATAACAGAAATTATTAACACTTTTACTTAAGTTTTTGTTAGTCTCGTTTCATACACCTTTTTTTATAGGAATTTTCCTTTAAATCTTTAAACTTTTATTTTCTATATTAATATTTTTTGTTAAATTTTTTCCTGCAATCTGTATCTACTTCTTTAATATATGCAATTTATCATTGTATAAATCTTACTTAAATATCAAAAACATTTTATCATTCTCATCGTTGTCGTCATCATCATCATCTTCTGCTGCAGTTTCATTGCCTGTTGGTTATTCAACCATGTTTTGGTTTTCTTTTTTTACTTTTCGTCTTCTCCTCAGCAACTTAGAATTAGTTTATAAATCTATATACATATTTTCATGTATGTCTTTCAGATGGAAACATTTTCCTATAACACGACATTTTGTCGTCATCTTTTTGATTTTCTGTTTGTACTTTTTATTACGTTATCCTTTTAGTTGGAATTTTAGATTATTATATAAAGCTTTACAAATTAGTTGTAGTTCAGTTCTAGTTCTAGTTCAGTTCTAGTTCATTTCTAGTTCTGTTCTAGTTCAGTTCTAGTTCAGTTCTAGTTCAAGTTCAGTTCTAGTTCAGTTCTAGTTCAGTTCTAGTTCAGTTCTAGTTCAGTTCTAGTTCAGTTC